>NC_067475.1:35412280-35713643 GCF_947179515.1 Apodemus sylvaticus | reverse complement strand
GAAGCGGAGAGAGTAGAGCTGAGGGCTTCCGCCTGAGGCCTTGCCCCAGATTGTGTCTGTGGACCAGATGGAGCCCGTGTGCACCCCCAGGGAGTGCCGAAGGTGTATGCTGCTGTGACCTCCCCTGTGTTCCGCTCACTCCGCTGGCCCGCCGATCCGCCAACCGGGCTGGCGCACACAAGGTTAGCCTGGCCGCCCAGTCCCTGAGTCCAGGCAAAAGCCTGGGAGGCCAAGGTCCGAGCAAAGTTCCCCTAGGGCTATGACTGTTAATTGGGTCCGCCAAGTGACTAGGATGGCGGGCGTGGGCGGGAGAGTCTGTTGTGCTAACAACCTCCTGGGCGGGTTGACACACAGATGGCCCACCAAGCCGCCCAGTTCTTGGGGTCAGTCCTGTGCTTTTGGGGCCTAGACCCCTGCTTTGTTAGCCTCAGGCTATGCCTGTTACAGGTCTGCCCTCCAGAGCTCTCTGTTGTCCTGCAGGCAAAATGGCGGTGCGCGCGCAGGCCTGGGCAAAAAACCTCCTGGCTGGGTTGGCACCCTGATGGCCCCCCGACCAGCCCAGGGCCTGGGTGCAGGCCAACGCCCGTCGGGCTCAGACCACCGCGGTGTTGGCCTCGGATTATGTTTGTGTACCTCAGTCTGTCCGATCCCTGGAGTCTGAAACCAAGATGGATGCACCTCTCCTGACTGGTGGGAGGCTGAGTTCTGAAGTGGCTTCCGTTCAGGAAAGGCGCTGCACAACTGCAGCTGCTTGCCACCCGGCTGGTCAGCGAAGGTCAGTGGTCGTGGGCACAGGGCCTAACTGGACCCTGTGTCGCCTTGGTTCCACTGCTGATGGCCCTTCAGCTGGACCAGCCACTGCTGCACTGCCGCCGCCGCCGCTGCCGCCGCCGCCGCCGCCACCGCCGGAACTGAAGTTTAGGGATTCTTATAGAATTATTAAGAATTAAGAAATCCATTTGCCTGCTAATTTCATCAATTCACTGTTTTTAATAGCTGAGTAATACTCTATTGTGTAAATGCACCACATTTTCTGTATCCATTTTTCTGTTGAGGGACATGTTTCCAACTTCTGGTTATTATAAGTAAGGCTGCTATGAACATAGTGGAACATGTGTCCTTATTACATGTTGGAGCATCTTCTGGGTATATGCCCAGGAGTGGCATTCCTGGGTCCTTGGGTAGTACTATGTCTAATTTTCTGAGGATCTGCCACACTGATTTCCAGAGTGGTGGTACCAGCTTGCAATCCAACCAGCAATGAAGAAGTGTTCCTCTTTCTCCACATCCTCACCAGCATCTCCTGACACCTGACTTTTTTGATCTTAGCCATTCTGACTGGTGTGAGGTGAAATCTCAGGGTTGTTTTGATTTACATTTCCCTGATGACTAAAGATGCTGAACAATTTTTTAGGTGATTCTCAGCCATTTGAGATTCCTCAGTTGAGAATTCTTTGTTTAGCTCTATATCCCATTTTTAATAGGGTTATTTGGGTCTTTGGAGTTTAATTTCTTGAGTTCTTTTTATATATTGGATATTAGCCCTCTATTGGATGTAGGGTTGGTAAAGATCTTTTCCCAATCTGTAGGTTGCTGTTTTGTCTTGTTGACAGTATCCTTTGCCTTGGAGAAGCTTTTCAATTTTATGAGATCCCATTTGTCTATAGTACATCTTAGAGCTTGAGCCACTGGTGTTCTGTTCAGAAAAGTTTCATGAAATTCACAGGCAAATGGATGGAACTAGAAAATATAATCCTGAGTGAAGTAACACAGTCACAAAAAGAACAAACATGCTATGTATTCATTGATAAGTGGATATTAGGCAAAATCTCAGAATACCCACGATACAACACACAGACCATATGAAGGTCAAGAAGAAGGAAGATCAAAGTGTGGATGCTTCCGTCCTACTTAGAAGGGGGAACAAAATAATCATGGGAGGTAGAGGGAAGGAAGGACATGGGAAGGAGAGGGACTGGGAGGGAAAAGTATCAGGTGTGGGAGGAAACTGGGGAGAAGTACAGAGGGCCAGGAAATTGAAAAGTGTGTAGCAGCATGCCAGAGCCAGCCTCCAGCCGGTTGATAAAATACTTAAGGTACTTCTTGAGGCAGCAGAGGGGGAGAAGACCTTCAGTGACGTAAGACTTGGTCTTAAGGAAATTCTAGGGTCAGACTTAGTCTTAGAGATTCGGGGTAAGACTTTGTCTTCTGAGATATTTAGGGATGTGGTATGATTAAAAAAAGAAAGTATATATAATCTAAGTTACTATGCTAATGTAGCTGACCTGCCTTCTGTGTTCCTCTGAGGCCAGAGACTATAGCCTCAGGCACTTAGCACCTCATCCTAAAACAGCAGGAGATTAAGTAAAGGATTAATTGCTAAAGCATTTTTCCTATTGTCCAGATGTCTCTTGGTTGTCTGCTTACAGCTAAGTTTGGATCAATAAACTTCTACTGAACCAGGAGACTCACAGTAAGAAAAACTTTTACATAAGTGAATATGCATAATCTCAAAAAAGTTCACACACATATTCATGCATCCAGAGTTCTCATTTATACATTTCTGCACAAATTCAGTTGGGCCCAGCTTGCATGCATTCTCACAATTACATACTCACACACACACACACACACACACACACACACACACACACATGCATACATTCTCACAATTACATACTTACACACACATCCATACTTACATATGCATATGGAGCAAAAGACCAATCACCAGTGCAGAAAGAACTCACTCATTCTGGATGAAAAATGAGCTCCAATCTTTATTGCATAGATGAAGAAAAGGCTTCCATCCTCTTAATGCTAAATGAATTAAAACCATGTTCATAAGAAAAAAGCTTTGTTCCTTTTAATAAGACTAAGCCTGCTTTGTCCTTACCATGGGACCTGTCCTGTTCTGTTCCATGTTAAGGACATTCTCCTTCTAACCTTCTCCTCTTCTGACTAAAACTTCTCCTCAGTTCAGTTCCTCTCTCAGCTCAGTTCTTCTCACCTCTGTTCTTCTCATCTCAGTTCCTCAGTTCTGACTCTTCTCTTTGTCCTCAGACCTTAAATATCTTTCAGAATACATGATCACATGTTACAAAGGTCATCACAAGTTCACACAAAAAGTCAAATCATATATTGAAATAGAAGTTTACAACAGAGAATGTTTACATGCATATCCATTAGGAGTAATTAGCTGGCTAAACATCTATTACATGTCTTAGCTCTACAGGTTCACCTAAGGTTTAAAAGCCATAACTAAGTTAAAAGTGAAGTGTTGTATATATAAACCCAGTCAATTATAGGTACTTCTGTCCTAGCTCCTACAATAAATCATTAGTTCCCTTTTTATGATCTTTGGTTAATTGTTTTACAACCTCTTGGAATGTGCTCTGAATAGGAGAAAGTCTGGTTGCCATCTAAGAGCAATTAGCTGGTGACACTTGGGAGACTGGCAGATTTCTCATTGCAATTTTGACTATCAGAAAAGGACCTAATAAAAGTCCCAGTATAACAAAGGTTAGTAATATCAGGTATAATTTTAGGAATTCTTATAGGATCATCATTAAAACTTAAGTCATCTATTTGTCTACATAGCATCACTATAAGAGAGTACATCTTCATGGATCTGCTCCAAAGGGGTCTGCTATTACTTACTGATTATCATATATATTTAATAACAATAATAATAGGAAAAGCATATTAATAGCAGGAATCTTTCCTAAAATTAGTTCCTCACAGCCTTGCTCTATGGGGGCTCACCTGTCACAGATTATATAATAATCCAAGCTAGTATATTAGCTTATCCCATTATGGCTCCTGACAGCAGTGGAGAATGGGGAACTGGAGGTAGCCACTAGAAAGTCCCAGATGCCGGGAAAGCAAGAGGCTCCCAGGACCCAATAAGGGTGGCATTAGATGAAATACTCAACAAAGGGGAAAGAGGACCTATAGAGACCATATCCAGAGGTTAGGCACAGCCCCAGGTTGAAGGTTGGGGGCCACACAACTAGCTCAAAAATATTAACTTAAAATTGTTCCTGTCTAAAGGAAATGCAGGGACAAAAAGTAGAGCAGAGACTGCTCCACCTAGATCCATCCCTTCTGTAGATATCAAACCCAGACACTATTGCTGATGCCAAAAAGCACTTGCTGACAGTGCTTGGAATGGCTGTCCCCTGAGAGGCTGTGCTAGAGCCTAAACAATACAGATATGAATGCAGGCAGCCAACCATCAGACTGAGTGTGAGGACTGCAATGGAGGAGTGAGAGGAAGGACTGAAGAAAGTGCAGGAGTTTACAACTCCATAGGAAGAACAACATTATCAACCAATCAAATCTCCCAGAGCTCCCTGGGATTAAATCAAGGAGTACAAATGGAGGGACCCATGGCTCCAGCTGCATATGTAGCAGAGAATGGTCTTGTTGGGCATCAATGCGAGGGGAGGCCCTTGGTGCTGTGGAGACTTGATGTCCCAAAATAGTGTAATGCTAGGGTGGTGAGGCGTGAGTGGATGTGTGGGTAGGTTGGGGAGCTCCCTCATGGAAGCAGGAGAAGGGGATAGGGTAGGGAGGTTGCTGAGGGGAAACCTAGAAAGGGGACAATACTTGAGATATAAATAAATAAAATATGCAATAAAATGGCTAATAAAAAAGAATTAAGAAATTATCTGTTTATATAGCATTACTGTAAGACAGTACATGTTTGTTGTTCTGCAGAAATGTCCTCAAAAGAATAAGCTAATACCTAGTGATTGTTATATGTATTTAATAATAACAGAAAAAACATATTAATAGCAGGAATCTTTTCTTAAATGTAGTTTCTTCAGTTTTGCCTAGAAGGACAAATCCATCATGACATTACAGTCCAGAATGAAACTATCTCAGAAAGATCACCTGCTAGTTTTTAGCTTCTTCTAGATGACTCCTGGGAGCATTCTGTGAGTTCAGTTCTATTCTAACACCAGAACTGAATAAAGGCCCTTGAAGACTTAAAGTACCTACTAGTATCACTCAGGAGTATAGGTACAGATTTCTTAAAAAGTTAGAAAACAACAACAACAACAAAAAAGAACTGGATGCCATTACAAATATTTGAGATATGAAAGGCTGAATCAGTGTTTAAAAGTCAGTTAGTATAAGTGAACACCCCAGTACGCGTATTTTTTTAGTTATTTAAACTAATATTTAGAAAATCTTATGATGACAAAATTTAGCACACAACCTTAATATTAACTCCAAGGAAACTAAGAACCATGCTAAAATGTCATTGATACCCAATTTGTTCAAAGTCACCGATGACACATCCAATCAAAACTCCAGGAGGCTGCTCTGTGGACTTTGAAGAAATGATTCCTCAACTTCTTTGGCAACCCAAAATGCCTGAAGTAGTCAGCTCAATAATGCTGAAGCAACATCACTAGAAGATTTCATTCCCCAATTTTAACATTAATTATGAAGTCTTCAATCACATAATCAGTATTAGCAACATATTGGTGAATTAGTAAACATTTACAACATTAGAGCAGATCAGAGCACCAATAAATATACCCAAACCAATATAAACCACTGATGTTTGATAAGAGGGCAAACAAGTAGGCATGGGCAGTCTTTCCAATAAATAATGGCGAAACAACTGACTTCCCTGAACTAAAAGGATGAACTTGGACATAGAACACATACAGAAATTTGTGAAAATGGGTTATAAATTTAAATGTAAAATGGAGACCAATAATACTTTTTTAAAAGAAACGCATAAGATTTGTAAAAGAGAAAAATCCATATGACCTTGGTCTCAGGAGTCCATTTTTACAATTTAACATTGTTTTATTAGTTTAGATTGTCATGCTTGGCAAACACTCTGCCACTAAACTACATCCCAACTCAGGAGACATTTAGACACAAGGAACAAAATATGTTCAAGAAGAAAACTGTTGAGTTTTTGCTTTGCAGATGACACTGTACAAAGGATGTGCGGACAAGTCAGAGCAAGAGGGACATTCTGGAAAACACAGTTTGGATATTTTAATAGTTAAATAGTACACACTTGGATATACATAGACATACACAGGAATCCAAGAAGACAACAAGAAAACAAAGAGCAAAATTAAAATGCATGCAAGCAGTTGAACAGACAGTGAGTATGTACATGGGACAAATACAAATATGAAAAGTTGGATATTAACAGGGAACTGTACTTTAATATAGCAGTGTGATAGCATTACAGGACTATTAGTCTGGGAAAAAATCCCAGTCTCCAAAAACTTTTGCTGGTAAGGATTCACCAATTCAGCAACTGGAAATCTGAATCTTCACTTTGAAGATGCAAGAGGACAGAGGCGCTTTAGAGGGCAGTTAGGGAGTTTGTCCTCACAATGCAAAACATGAAATTATGGTAGGAAGTTAATAAAAGTGATATGAAAATGCACTCTCACATGGCATCGGGATAAAAATACTTATGGTATCTTGGTTCACAATTTTTTACAACTGAATGCAATCTAAGATGATCAAGGGTGAATGAGAGAGGTAAACTATAGTATATACATGGAGTGATTTGAAGAAAAAATATTCTGCATGACAATTTTTTATTATATAATATAAAATTGTTGTTATGGTAATAAAAATGATTTCCAGAGATTTTGGGAGAAATAGTTAAATAGGTAAAGAACATTACTTTCATAGTTATTTTATTGGTTATTTTTGTAATTTACATTTCAAATGTTGTCCTCTTCCCAGTCTCCCCTCTGCAACTCCCTCATCCCATACTTCCTCTCCTTTGCCTTTGTGAGGGAGCGCCTACAAAAAGCAATCAGTGAAATGCTCTAATGGTAGATACACAACAAGGAGAATGTGCCCAAATCACTATTTCACATAACAATGAGTGAATGTAATTTTTAAAAATTACGTTCTTGTAATGCATTCTTGATGTAGTTTTTAAAAAGATCCAGAAATGGAGTTAAAATGTGATGCTGTAATCTACTTACATTACAGGAACATAAAGTGACTTCGGTAAAGAGGATAAGGAGGAAAAATGGTGAACTTGGAAAATTTTATAAATCAACATCTCGGAACACAGATGCAGCCAGTCATGCAAATGGACAGTCGACAGTTGAAAAAGCAGTTACACTATGGATTATGTTTATCCTAATATAGATAAAAATGATCCCATGCAACATTATATATGTATATGTATATATATGCATAAATGCATGTACAGATTATGAGACATGTATATAATTCAGTTTTGTCAGCTAATATAGCCACTAAGAATCTATGCCCCAGAGCAACATCATATACAATACTCTGATCTTTTGTATTACCATCTAATAAAAGCAATTAGGGGTCCTCAGGTTATTAGTTTATTTCAGGATTGGGGCAGGAAATAATCAACATGAAAAATCAAGAAACTATTTAAACAAAACAAATCCAAGCAAAAAAGGCTTATGCACAGTCATAGGAATAGGTCAAAGGTTTACTGGAAACAAATGCAAAATTGTCCAGAGAACAAAACTAAAAGAGCTTAATCACCAAAATCAATATTTATGTTGTATAATAACCCAGGGTATAAAATAAAAAGCACTGACTGAATACTGATTGGAATAACTGAGAGAAAATACACAAGAATTCCAAACAATATCGGTAGCTCTCTCCTTCAAAGGAGTAGTGCATTGCTCTCAATTCCTTACATGTGCAGTTGCCTCTCTTCCAAAATCTACATGAAACAGAGAAAGTCATTTAATGGAGAAACATGACACTAACCTCCTCAACCTAGGGCTGGAGACTTAATCTCAATAATAATAATGCTATTGTGACACAAACCATCTTAAACTGACATGCTTAAACATTTCCCTATGGTGTCTCTCTCAAGCAAATATCATGGTATAATCAGGAAAAATTATGAGACAAATCCTAATTCCAGGCAATTGTTTGAATAGTCCTTCTCAACACTGTCGGGGTCATCAAAGCATGAAAGTCTGAGAAATTGCCAAGATAAGCAACTAAATTTAATAGGATATCCTAGAACAGTTGGGCCATTAGGTAGTTACAAAATTCTTGATAATGTCCAAACTTTAGCTAACAGCATGACAGTGACATTGCTGTACTAAATGTACCAAATACAATGTTCTAATGTAATATAAAAATAGGAGATGTTGCATGTAGGATCTTGATATGCACTTTGTAATGCTTCTCTAAATCTAAAATTGTTTCCAAATTAAAAACAGTTTCAAATTACTCTTAGAGATGATAATATTTGCCAATTGACACAGACATAGAACCCTGACCCATCTGCATGGGATTATATGTGCAGTTTTAAGAGAATGTTATAACCGAAACCAACTGTTCTCCAAGAGGACATGTGCTTTCCCTTTTACTACCCACCTTTATTGCCCTGCATTAAATCAACCTACCTCTCTCTTCTCATCTTTTATTTCACTAATGGAATGGCCAAGCCAAAATCATATATTTTAAATCTTAGCTCCTAAAAATATAAGTCAAGTCAAGGTGACATTTGGCAGTTTTCTCTTTCTAGATTAAATAATAAAAAGTAAAACATTGCATTTGTATAGTAGCACAGTTTGTGAGTAACTGATCTTCAGTTTTGATACAAAGCTACTATCCACATTAAGAGATAATTGTACACTGGACACATATCCAACAAATTTCCCCAAACATGAAAACTTTACTAAATGAGGCACACCTCTTATGAAGGCATCAAAAACTTTCTGTTTTACATTGCTATATAAAACAGCAATCTAATCCAGAATTTTGAAAGATTCTTTTACATTTTTTCTTAATTTTTGAGAAATACATGCATGTATATAATGAAATAGTCTACCAACTTCCCCTATATTACTCTATCATAAAAGAGTTTAATGTTGTTTTTATGATCTTAAGTCACATACCCCCTTACACTTGTATTATTTAGCTGCTTGTCACTGCGACAGAAAAACAACCCACAAGAGCAAAGATCTATTGGACTTTCGTATTAGAGTATGTAGCCCAAGGTGAGCAAACCCCGTTACTTCCAGTCCTGAAGAGAAGTAGAATAGGGTAATGGTGGCAAGTAGCCAGTAAGCAGGGATAGTGACAGTGAAGGTCAAGGATAATATTCTTTAAATGCCATCATCTTTTGGCTCTTTTCTTCCTCCTTCAGTACTGTCACCAGCGTATGACACCATCAATGGAGCAACATGTGGATAACATCAGGACTCTTATGATCTCTTATTCATTCCCAAATAGCCTTATCAGCTGCAAATTTTAACACAAGGGCCAGCAGAGGGCTTTTCACATTCAAATATAACAAGACTTAACACAGGAGAAGAAAGAAGAAAGAAGACAAGAGGGAGAGGATAACCTACCTAAAATTTTGAATAACAGATTGATTAGCTTCTCTGCAGTTGGCACTTTTCAGCAGAGAACAGTTTAGCTGAATTTCAATGATTTGCAAGATAGAAATATCAAGGCTGTTCTTCACATTCTGAACACAGATTTAACCCCTGCCTCCCTCATATTCTACCTATTTCAAGCATCCATGTTTCTTTCCTTCTTTGTTTCTTTGTTTCTTTATTTCTTTATTTCCTTCTACAGGGTAGTCCAGGCTGTTCTGGAACTCATCATATGGTTCAGACAGACTTTGAACCCATGACAATCCTCCTCCCTCACCTCCTGAGTTACAAGATTATAGTATGCCCACTTCTCACTGCTTTCTAACACTGAACTTCTCTAGCAATGTTTCCCAAAATGGTAGGTGTGGAAATCACTGGGAAATTTATTATTTTTTCTTGTTATGAACAGTTCAAGGCTCTTCTCACAGACATTCTAAATAAATATATTTGGAAGGGTCCCATGTAGAGAAATTTTAATCCATCAACATGGCTGCTCTGGAAAGGGATCATATATAAAGACTTTCTAGGTCTATGTGATCTAGCTAGAATGGAACACTTTTAAGCCCTCTGGCTAAAATACAGACATGCCCTTGGTGTACAACGTAAGGTAAAATTAGTTTATAAAAGAAAGCAACTCTGTTTGAAAGTGACATCTAAATGAGGGTCAGACAAAGTGATGCATCAGAGAAAGATTTGACAGAAAGAGTAAGAGACAGGATTTTCAGGAGAACAGCTCAAAAAAGAGAAACTATGTAAGAGCAGTTCTCTCCATAAGCTTCTGAGGAAACTTCTAGCACATGTGACAACATTAGACTACTTCTTGAAGCCCACTGGCCTTGGTAGGTCAGCCTGTGTTGTGTTTGCCTTACCAGATTTGAAATGAGGGATTAGTTGCAAGAGATACATTAAAGAATGTATTTAGTTTTTGATTATTTTATACATGATTACCTTATTTATATCATCCCCCTTCTGACTCTGATTTCTTCTGCACCCTCCCACTTCTTAAATTTTTGGCTTATCATTTAATTATTATTGGTATAAACACATGTGTTTACTTACATACATATATATGCTTACATACATTATATATACATATATATTTGCTCATTTACATATAAATGTTAAAACACACCATGCTGAATTCATTTAGTAATACTCATGTGTATATGTGATAAGGGCTGACTAGTTGGAATTGGATCATCTATGCTTAGGTCTTAAAGTTGCTTAAAGTACCTTCACAGTTGAAGGACACATTTACAGTCCCCATTCCCCCCAGCAAAAGGGACAAGGACCCATCACTACCACCACAGCATCTTCATTCCTCTCCACCATGACTCTGGTCCCATTTGATATATATACCTGGTAATAGAAAAGAGAAACATGAAATCTCTACCCAAGGTTCTAGCTATAAATAAGAATAGCATGGATATGGCAGGAAATAAAATGATTGCTCTGACAAACCTGACTCTGACACCTGATGGTTTAAACCTCTGGTACACAAAGGGGGAAAAACAGGCAAAATCTTGGAGAATTTAGAAAAAAAATTGTGTTCCTTCTTATGGATTCCCTCTTGGTATTAGCACAGACCAGAGTATTCATGTATTCCCAGAGGCCAGGTCTTCTCATATATGGTGTTCCCAAAAGGAAACAGCTTGGTGATTCTGAGGAGAACCTATAGGGTCAGGCAAATCTAGTCAGCTCTTGGGAACTTCAATTTTCTTACTCAGAAAAATGTTGATTAAAATGTCTCACAGAGGAAAACACCTCTCACTTTTTGATAAGAAGAAGCCATATCCTTACATGACAAACATAAACCAAGAGGCTGTTTAGATAGATCAACTGTACAGTGTTCATAGAAATCATTCCTCAGATGTCATTACATTTTGAACAAATGCAAGACCCAGAATAGATATAGTTCTGGATGCCCATTTGCCCATGGTGTGTGTGTGTGTGTGTGTGTGTGTGTGTGTGTGTGTGTGTTTGTGTGTGTGTACATGAATGTCCTGGTGCCTGGGGGTCTGAGAATCACTGTCTGGAGTCAGTGTTAGAAGACTGAGACAGGCTGACTCCATGTCAGGTTTCAAATTGGCAGTTCAGGAGACTAGGCCTAGATCTCTGTTTCCAAGAACTTGGCAAATCCAGGCAAGTCAGTTACTAGAATAACCCTAGGCCTCACGCAGCCAATCAGAAACTGCTCCACCATCATTAACTGCTCTACCATCTAGCCTGAGACAAGGGCAATGGGTCAGCAACAGTTTCCGGCCCCACCCACACCCACACCCCCACTCCCAGCAATGGCTCTGTAATGTCCCAAATATAAAGCCACCTGAAATTCCCTTAATGTGATTTAAATTGAGGCTACAAGATCACCTGGGGGCCTCCATCCTGGTAAATGGCAGACACCAACATGCTAGACTTCTACAGAATAAAGCACTCTTTGCTTTTACATACTATTTTAGTCTGGGTATCGTTCTTTGGTGAATCATGGACCCTTACAAGTGCTCAATTTTTAGCTGGAGGCTGAGTCTCTCCCTTTGTTTCCACTGTTATGATATGTACTTTAGGGTAGCTGGCTATGAGCTTCATGGTGATTCTCCTGTCTCCGCCTCCCATCTTGCCACAAGAGTGCAGGGGTTACAGAAATGTACCAACACATCCAGGTTTTTCTGTGGGTTTTAGAAATTGAACTCGAGTCATCAGTCTGTGTAGCAGCACTTAACCTGCTGAGCCACCTTCTGACTCCAGCCTTATTTTATTTTTAAGGATCCTTCCCCTTCTCCTTCCCAAGGTCTTTGTAGGAATTCAGGCCAGTGCACAAACATTCTTTTTGATCTTCTCTAATATTTTCAGTCTTCCATTTTGAGTCAAACTTTATAAAATTGCCAGTATCCCTTCATTTTTGACAAGCAAATATATTTTATAGTGTCTAACCAAATATCTCCATGTTGGCTAAAATTCCTTTTCCATTTTTGAGATGTTTTTATTCAAGAGAACAAACTGGCTGGGGAAATTATTTTCAGCAAAATAAAATCATATCATTATGGTTATCTCCCCTATTAAGTGGAAATGGTCTCTGGGATAAGGCTTTTCACCCATTTATAGAAAACAGAAACAAATATTTTTAAAAAGCCCTCTTTAGTATAATTTTCATGTTAAAGCTCCCATGATTAATCTCATCAAAAGACTTTCGTGTTGCACAATAAAAGTGTTTTTAGAAATTATGTGCTAGGTAACTAGGGATTATAACCACACTTTTTTCCATATAGAATCCCAAATGACTTATTTTGCTTTATCATCTATGAGATCAAGGAACTGCAGAGATGCTTACAGAAAGTAAAACCCTCCCAGGCAGCAATCACATACAATATGAGCTTAATTTAATGGCAGCAGAAATGGCCCCTTGGAAACAGCAGCTCATTTGTTTAGTCTTCCTCTGTTACAGCTTCTGGTGATGAGGGAGTGAGAAATAGAAGGAAGGCTGCTGAGAATTCTTAAGGACACACTAGATAGAGATCATCTGGTTAGTGACAAGTTTAGATGAAAAGGGAACAAACACAGAAACAGTCAGCTCTTGAAGTCACTGCTGAAGCACATGAAAAATAATCCTGACAGGTTCCTGAAGTCTCTACAGAGAAGAGAGGCTGTTCCTGTGTTCTTGCTCAGTGACATGTGCTCAATATGTCAAAGGGGGAAACGGAGAGAACGCGAGCTCTCAGCTAGAACTTGGCATTGTCTAAAGCAGATTCTGAAAGTGTCTGGTAGTTCTCCACGTCATGGCTTACATTGGACGGTGCTCTTTCAGCAGGAGCAGAGCCTCGTTGATGCATATAGAGCTGAGCTTTAAATCTGCAACTTTCTGTACCTTGCCAAGGCTTCCTTTGAGTTGTCTACTTAACATTACTGAGCAAACTCTTCAACTCCAATTAATTAATTAGTGTATCCACATACAAGAGTTTTCTGAAATCTTGATGAATAGAGAACATGAATTGAATTCCAAACAATTTGTAGGTGTGGTGTACCCAGGGAAAACACAGTAAGAGTCAGCACTTCCTGAAGACCTCTGATTACTCCAAAGGACACCTCTCTCTAGGCTATGGAGAGAATGAAAACAGCACCCACATTACAGATCACTCCCTTCCTGCCTTTCACCCCATCTGAGGAGAGGATAATGATGGCCTGGTGGTGAAGGACTTCCTAAGGGATTTTTTCAATCTACAAAATGATTCACTAGTTTTTCTTATTCACAATAAAATTCACTTAGAGCATTTTTTTATTAATAGAGGAATAAAAATGTTGGATCATTTCAGATTTGCAAATTGAAATTCTCTTGACTTGTTAGGCTTGATTACCTTAATAAACTAAAGCAAGGCAGCAAAGGTTGGAGCTAGAGAACATCATACTAAGTGAGGTAACCCAGACTCAAAAGGTGAATCATGGCATGCACTCACTAATAAGTGGTTATTAACCTAGAAAACTGGAATACCCAAAACATAATCCACACATCAAATGAGGTACAAGAAGAAAGGAGGAGTGGCCCCTGGTTCTGGAAAGACTCAGTGAAACAGTATTTGGCAAAACCAGAACGGGGAAGTGGGAAGGGGTAGGTGGGAGGACAGGGGAAGAGAAGGGGGCTTAGGGACTTTTGGGGAGTGGGGGGCTAGAAAAGGGGAAATCATTTGAAATGTAAATAAATTATATCGAATAAAAAAAATCAAAAAAAAAGAAATATAAAAAAAAACTTCTGTCTGATTGTATTGCTGACAGACTCATATTTTCTTGACATTTTCTCTGCTCACAGGATCTTTCCTCTTACAACAAAACAAGGACTCATGAATTGAATCAGGTATTAGTTAAAATGCACTTTTTTCTGGTTTGGTTTGACCTCAATGTGATAACACTTTAGAGTGAAACCAATCTGTTTATATAAACAAAGCCATTTAGACAAAAGCTCTCGAGGGGTCTTCACAAATATGATTTTTTTATATAAATAGGTTGCATTCTGCAAACATATTCACAAGAAATATAATGAAAGAAATATATTTTATTCTGCAAAACCAACTGCCATAGCTAAATGTCCAGGTTTTAATCATAAGCATGAGTAGTCACTACACAACTACTGTCTGTACAACACAAGTATAAACCAGAACAGCTGGCTATACATCACCACACCAGCATTTAATCTGCTCAGATTGGCCCCCAAGGCATCACTGTGCACTCCATACCTCCAACCCTACAAGGTCTCTGTAAAAAAAAACTTAACCTATGAGTTCAGGGTCCTGCTGGACTTCCTCGGCTACCCATCCCCTTCATCTTAGGCAGTTACTTCATTTATTGTATTTGTGAAGCTTTCTCCATAAGGAAGAGACCTTTGTTGTTCTGTCTATGTAAATTAAATGTGTCAGGCTGATGGTAAGTGGTAAATAGTGTCTTGCTGAATAAAATAGGAGGAACCATGCCCCAAAGTATGCTTTGCAGGAATCTCTGAAAACACTATTTGAATGGAATAAATTTATCTCTGAGAAAATACATCATTCCAGATCTCCTCAGGAGGAATCAAATACACTAAAATGAATAGTGACTGTGAGTGAGATCTGTTAGTTTGGGGCATTAGCACACAAAACACGAAAATGTATTTCCTGGGATCAGAAGCAGACTTTCTCTGGAGGGACACACTGACCAAAGTGCCCTGCAGTGCTCAGACATTGTGTGCACATAGTGTGTGAGGCTTGAACTGTTCTGAATGAGCACGGACTGCCTGGCAAGGATTTTCAGTCCCTTCACTGGTAAGGACAGAGTGCAAAGCCTTGTGAACTGAAAACACAGTAAAGGTTCCCTCGATGAGCTGCAGGGCACTATTGCCAAGAGCGTCTGATCCCTTAAAGGGTAATATGGCATCAACCATGTAAAGAGCTTCCTTCCCTTAAGCAATTAAGGCTTGCTCAGGGAAACAGTCTGGAGGCCAAGGGAGGTTTGTGTGTGTGTGTGGTTTTTTTTGTTTTGTTTTGTTTTGTTTTGTTTTGTTTTGTTTTTTTAATCACTGTCCTTAGGTACAAGTGCCTGTGTTCTGGATGAAGTGACAGTCCGGTGTGTGTTCCTTCATCAACTGAGTATATGATTTAGTGCCAGGCAAAAGGAATTAGTGCAGCATGTGATGCCAGTTGCCGTAGACCCTTCCAGGACATTTTCTTCATACACTAAATCACAATGCAAACGTACAACAACTCTTTTGTATCAGGTTGAGGGGTGGGCAAACAATATGGTTCCCTTACC
Source organism: Apodemus sylvaticus (assembly GCF_947179515.1). Classification (NCBI taxonomy): domain Eukaryota; kingdom Metazoa; phylum Chordata; class Mammalia; order Rodentia; family Muridae; genus Apodemus; species Apodemus sylvaticus. The sequence continues at coordinate 35,697,984 of NC_067475.1, read as the reverse complement.
CTGCTGTTCCTTTCCTTGGTTCTTAGCTTTCTTCCCCCTTTATAGTAGGCCAGGCCTCATGGCTATCTAAATCCTATGACATTTTTTGTCTAAGGACTGATGATGCCGATGCAGGGCATGTTGCTTTGATGGCTGAGTGATTCACATTGAAAGGGAGTGGGCTCCCTCTCCAGTTAGTAATTTCACTCCATTAAGATATTATGGAAGGAAGAATGTCATAGATGATAACACCTCTTCAAACAAAACCTGCTTGCTCTACTTTCTTGGGCATATTCATCAGGTGTTGAGGGACTCATCTGCAGTTCTGGCCTGGGGAGACAGAGATACAAGAACTGCTACAGAAAAGACCGGGAAAAAAAAAGAATATGGCATTGAGGCGGGATCAGGTATATTTATGATGATAAGGTTATCAACTTGATATACATGTATCATTATTATTGTTGTTGTTGTTGTTGTTCTTTTTTTATAATCCAGTGGTTACTCCCTTCCTGGTCCACCTTCCCAAACATCCTCACCCCATTCCTCCTCCCTGATGTCTCCAAGAGGATCCAGGCATCCCCACTCCGTGGGGCCACAACTCTCTAGAGGGTTAGGCGTGTCTTCTCCCACCGAGGCCAGACCAAGCAGTCCTCTGCTGTATATGTGTCAGGGCTTCGGACCAGCTGGTGTATGCTGCCTGGTTGGTGGCTCGGTGTCTGAGAGATCTCAGGGGTCCAGGTTAGTTAAGACTGCTGGTCTTCCTATGGGATCAGCCTCCTCCTCAACTTCTTCCAGCCTTTCCCTAATTCGACCACAGGGGTCCTTTGCTTTTGTCCATTGGTGTAAGTATCTGCTTCTATCTCAGTCAGCTGCTTGTTGGGCCTCTTGGAGGCCCAACTGAATGTCCCTCCCTTCTACTTCCTGTGTGACTCTCTATCCAATCCTCCTGTCTGTAAACACACCACAGCATCAGTAACAGTGTCAGGCCTTGGAGCCTCTCCTGGAGAAGAATTGAAAGTTGGGCTGGTCACTGGACCGTCTTTTCCTCAGTCTCTTCTCCATTTTTGTCCCTACAGTTCTTTTAGATAGGAACCATTCTGGGTCAGAGATGTTGACTATGGGATGGTAACCACATCCTTCTTTCATGCCTGTCTTTCATACTTTTTTTAATGGAAGCAAGCTTTTAAAAATAGATACCACCTAATGGACTCAATCAGCTCTTCTCTGAACACCACCTTAGTCACACAAATGCCATTTGTGTGGAGGTGAGTAAGTAAACCCCAAGGCCAGATTTCAGGGTGATAAAGGGTTTTCTGTTTTTGTTTTTGTTTTACAACCAAGAGTTGTAGTGAGAATTAAGTCAACCATATAAAGAATTAAAAACTGAATGTTGCACAAAATCAGGAAGCATTTGTAGTTTTCAACAAAATCTCAAAAGTTTGATTTTATTAATAAAGACTTGGGAGCCAGATGCTGGGATGAAAGCTCACTAGCTCAAAGAAGCAGAGAAAGCACCAGCTGACCTTCTTCCTCTGCCAATGCCCCTAAAAGTTCTCATTCTCCTGCCATCTCACCTTTCTAACTGAATGTCCCTCCCTTCTACTTCCTGTATGACTCTCTATCCAATCTCTTGACCTCCTCTTACTCTCTATGGCTTTTCTCCTATGTTCTTTCCCCGTCTATTGGTTGCTTGTTTGCCTCTTGACCTATGGTTGATTTTATTTAATCCTGTTCACAATATCCAGAGAGCTTTGGATTACAGGTGTGTTCCAAGGCTGAGCAACAAACACCACAACTAGAAACATGTGTTTCCAGTAGACCACAATCTCAGATTTTATAGTGCAATCAAGTATCCTCCAACAAACATTTACAGTTACAATTACTGCTTCTATAAAAATGATTTTGAGATCATAATATTGTATCTTTTCCCTTACTTTTACTTTCCAACAGACCCTTTCATGTATACCCTGCACCTTTACTCCTTGAAATTATGTGTGTGTGTAATATATATACATATATATACAATAATATAATTATATATATATATATATATTGCAATCTTTCCCAACCTCTCTTCTGCACTGATCTGTGGATCTTAGGCATAGGAGTTGTATGGTAGATGTAGCAGTTGGAACTGGGCTTGTCAACTCTGCATTTTGATTGTCTGTGGTTTTCTATGTAGTCTCTGTTACTTGCAAAGAAAAGATTCAGTTGATGAGAGGTGAGAACTATAATTATCTTTAGGTTAAGGATGGATGGTGTTGTAGTTTAGGGAGGCCAGGTAAAGTGGCAGTTGCAAATTCTCTTCTAAGGTCATGATTTTACTTGCCCTTGCCAGTTGGCTAGGTGTCCAACACCAAACAGGACTTCCCTCTTGTTGATCAGATCTGAAGCCTAATTACAGAGCTTTTGGTAACCACTAAGACTTGTGTGTCACTATTGCATCCTTTGGATTATCATGCCATTTTGGTCATTGTGGCTCACAGTCATTACAGTTGGTTACTTGCCTCGTTTGGAAGCTGGCATTCTGCCTCCTGGTACCATGAAAGCTAGTCCTCAGGGAAAAGGCATTCAGGTCAGATCTAGCTCGTGGCCTTTGGGCCCCATATTTGAAGTGCATAGTGTTTTTAGCAATAAGGTCTTATTTTCCATCTGTGAGGGTAAACCAACGGCAATAGTAATAGCCCACAATGTTTTTCGAGTCTCTTGGATAGCCCAGACTAACCATTCAAAAGAGTGTTTCTCGTGCCTGGTTTGGGGATTTTATTGGAGAGCAATAGAGCAATGTCAGCCCAGATGGACATTTTTTTTTCATTGAAAATATATTACTTCTTAACATATACTACACTGATAAAAATGCCTTAAGGTTTTCTTAATGTGAGCCAAAACAGTCTCCCCTGCATATACCAGTTACCAGAGTCTGTACGACTAGCAAGAAACAGAAGGTGGTTTTATACACAGTCAACTCCTCTTCAGTGAAACTGGTCAACTCTTTCCTCACCATGCTAAAGACGCAGAAACTAGATTGTTCCTTTCCCACATTGCTTTCTTCCTCTCTTTCTGTTCGAGGTGCCAGTCAGTATTGCACTTGCTAGGAGAAAAGAAAAACCTGGAAAGGAGACTCCAGAAGCTCAGGTGATCTCACCCAAAGCAAAGGCTCTGGGTCAGAGTCTGATGGTCACCACTGCACCACAGTCCAGCCTAGCAGTTTGTAAGTTTGCTTTGCATTCACTGCGTATAGCAGTTCAGCACCTGTGGCAGGCGCGATCTATAGCTTACGATAAAGTTTTGTTTTCCTTTTTCAGAAATAAAACTTTTGTCTAGTATACAGAGAAATGTGTTCCACTGGGACATTCTGCATACATAAGTGAGTACATTTTGTTCTCATTTAACTCCCGTATTGCTCACCCCACCTCTCTAAATCTATTCCTTACAAAGCCTTGGCTTCACACTTTGTCTCCATATTTCCTCCTGTGAGTATTTTGTTCCCCCTTCTAAGAAGGACTGAAGCACCCACACTTTGGTCCTCCTTTTTCTTGAGCTTCATGTGGTCTGTAAATTGTTCCTAGGGTATTCTGAGCAGAGACTGAAGGAAAAGCCACCCAGAGACTGACCCACTTTGGTATCTATTCCATATACAGTCACCAAACCAAGACACTATTGTGGATGCCAAGAAGTACATGCTGACAGGAGCCTGATACAGCTGTCACCTGAGAGGTTCTGCTAGAGCATCAGGCATTCAGGTAGAAGATCGCAGCCAACCATTGGACTGAGCATGGGGTCCCCAATGGGGGAGTTAAGAGAAAGGACTGAAGGAAATGAAGGGGTTTGCAACCCCATAGGAAGAACAACAATATCAACCTACCGGACCCCCAGACCTCCCAGGGACTAAATTACCAACCAAAGAGTACATGGAGGGACCCAGGGCTCCAGCTGCATTTGTAGTAGAGGATAGCCTTGTCAGGCATCAGTGGGAGGAGAGTCCATTAGTCCTGTGAAGGCTCGATTTTCCTAGGGTGGGGAGGCAGGCGTGGGTGGATGGGTGGGGGAATGCCCTCATAGAAGCAGATGGAGGGGAGGGGATAGAGAGATTCCGGTGGGGAAACTGGGAAAGGGGATATAACATTTGAAATGTAAATAGAGAAAATATCTAATAAAAAAGGAAAAAATGTAAAGAAAAGTTTATATTACCTCAAATGACATATAGATTAAATTTATTCCCTATCCAAAAGAATCCTTTGCTTCAGTGTTCATGACACACTCATTCCATTGTTCCCTCTCCTCATCCTTTTAAACTTCTCCCTCTCATATCCTCCTTTTCTATTTTTGCTTTCTATACACACTTGAATCTATATCCCTCTGAACACAAATACGATTTTGTCTTTCTTAATCTAGCTAATTTTGACTAACATAAAATGTATTTCAGTTCCTTTCATTTTTCTGTAAAAGTCCTAATTTCACAAAAATCTAATGGGATACATATACATATAAGTATACGTGTATGTGTACCTGTTCGTGTACGTGTATGTGTACGTGTATGTGTGTATGTATATATTTGTATATATGTACATGTATGTGTGTATGTATATAATATATATTATATGTATTGTGTGTATGCTTCATATGATTTAACCAATACAAAAAATATTGATAGAAATGTGAAACTTAAGAAACTCAGATGCAATTAGTAGAGTATCACTCTGCACTGCCCTTTATAAATCTGCTTATCAGTATGGCAGTTAGCTGCTGCTGTGTAACAAACTGTAATTAGTGACTTGAAATGACAGTCTGCATGGCAGTTCTGCTGACTCAACATAGGTACAGCTCATCTTACCTGACACTAGAGTAGGGTGAGTTACCCAGGGTGCCTGCACTCTTCTGATGCCCCCCTCATATCCCGCATGAAGTTAGTCTGAGTGGATTTTTCAAGAGAAAAAAGCAAACCTAACAAGTGCTTGTATGCACAGTATTTATAACTGTGTTTTTGCGTTTCTCCCTCAGTAGCCTAAGGAAGTCATATGATCAGGCAGAGCTTTTCCCCAGGAAAGGGGGGAGGCATTGAAGTGGAACACATACAAGAAATATGAAAAATTAGGCCAGCATTTATACAAATCAGACAACCATGTGCATCTCCATGAACTAAAGATTCATTCTTAAATACCTGATAGAAAGGTACACAAGTGCATGTTTGCACCAAGAGAAATATTCAAGAGTATTCATGGCAGCACCAACCATAGTAGTCACATGCTGAAAACAGCCCAAGCATCCATGTACAGAAGGATGGATAAGTAAGCATGACAGAATAGAACACAAGGAAATGCTATGGAGATTGGGGAGTAAGAAGACAGACAGATCCAACAGGTCGCATAACAAACACATGGTGTTAGGAATCAGTAGGTTGCTTCTCTCCTAGAAGAGTAGAAGAAGGGGAGGGCATGTTATGTGGCTGTTTCTTAACTATATACTGGTTACAGGCTCATTCACATTTTGAAAAGTTCTTTAAGAGCTTGTACTTATATTCTGCAGTGTTCTTTATTCATGCTCCCTGGTGATGTTTGTATTAAAACCACTGGCTGGCATGTGTATTTCCCATGTGGTTTTGTTTTCCTTTTGCTTGGCTTGGTTTTCAGTTGGTATTCTGCTTAATGGTCTCTATTCTTTCCTGTGTATAGGTGGCTGCATTTCAGAATTAAACAGCCCCTTAGCTGCATCATTGTTGGCCATTGGTTAGTGCAATTCCATTTAGCCTAGTAAATGTTTGTAGAGCCTGCCAGGCACCGTGAGAGATTAGCCTTTTTGGTTGCTTTTCAGACCTCAGTCTTCCCAGTGTTTTCTTGATTTGTTTATCTGTTGGTGGAGATCTAGGTTAGTTTCTTTTCTTGGCTATTGTGAAGAGTGCAACAATAAACCCAGATGTGTCCCTGGATGATATAGTGAAATCCTCTAGTTCAATTTTAGGTTTCTGGGGAACTTAACATAACACTTTTCTAGAGTTTTTGCATATATTATAATCCCATCTGCAATGCAAAGGGTTTTCCCCCCACATCTTTGCCAGCATTAGTTACCATTTCTTCTTTATGGGGTTCAAATGGAATCTCAAAGCTCATTCTAATGTTCTGTTACTTGTTTCTCCAGACTCAGGTATTCTTAAGATACATAATTTAGTAGAGCAATATGTGTTAATTGCCTTCTGTAAAATAGACACTAGATAGTCCAACTGATTATTTTCAACTCTATTTTCCTCCTTTGAAATGAATAACCTTGCCTCCACATACTTCTCCAGGATGGACCACACTTAGGGATTTAAGTTCAGAAGGACAGGAAAGACCTCAGTTGTTGAAAGAGCTGAGGTTGAATGAGACTTTGAATACTTTGGAAAGGTAGAATGGAGGAGATATTCCCCCTCCATTTTTTTTTTAAATCTATCAGTGAAAAGCCAGCTGTCTCACTAAAGCTCTTTGGTCTTGACTCAAATTGTCTTCTTAGAGAAAACCCTTGGTAAACACCAAGTCTTGGCTCTCTACACAGAGCTTGGACAATTACCAAGGTTTCTAGTGCAGAAATAAGCAAGGTCACTCACTGTACATCCACTTCACTGTGCTGCAGGACTAACATTTGTTTCACTCAAGGATAACTCAGTGATCAATTCTTCCTTCCATAGGGAAGCAGATGACACCATAGGGTCTGTTTAATGTGTCAGTTCCTCAGACAAAAGGAAGAACAATAAACACGTTTGTGCAGTTTTTTTGAAGCTGAGTCTTTATTTTTAAAATTCTTACAATCTCCTCCTTTCATGTAGATTCTTATTACCTCTTTTCATTCAAAGCAAGAAAACATTAATTCTTTAGCAAAGTGTTATTAAAAGAACTGCCATCAAACAGGCATAGCAGTAACTATGGCACTTGGGAGACTGAGGGGAAAGAATCACAAGTGTAAGATTGTACTGCATAGTGAAACCAGGTCTCTAAAAACAAAACAAGTGAACCACTGGGAAGCACGATGCACAAACCAACTCATTTTATCTGTAGAGTAGGTAAGGGATGTGTAGCCATAAGCATGACATTGAGTACTGTGGTGGTTTGAATGAAACAGGTGCCCACAGGTTCACATATTTGAATGCTCAGTCATCGGGAGTATGACTGTTTGAGAAGGATTAGAAGGTTTAGGAGTTATGGCCTTGTTGAAGGAAGTATGTCACTTGGGGTAGCTTTGAGGTTTCAAAAGCCTGCACTGTGCCTAGTGTCTCTTTGTGCCCACTTCTTGTGGATCAGGATATAAAGATGTCAGCTGCTTCTCTAGCACCATGCCTACCTGCCTGCCTGATGCTATGTTCCCTACCATGATGATAATGGACTAACTCTCTAAATCAAAAGCATGCTGTCCTAGCTAGGGTTTTGTGTGTGTGTGTGTGTGTGTGTGTGTGTGTGTGTTTTCTGTGAGTTATTTGGGGCTGGCTTACTGTTTTAGAGGTTCAGTCCATTATTATCATGATGGGAAGCATGTCAGCCTACAGGCAGACATGGTTCTAGAGGAGCTGAGAGTTCTGCATCTTGATCCAAAGGTAGCCAGGAGAAGGCCCTCTTCCACACTGGATGAAACTTGAACATAGGAGGAGACCTCAAACCCACCCCCATAATGACATACTTCTCTAACAAGGCTACACCTCTTCAAATAAGGCCACTCCTCCCAAATAGTGACACTTCCCACAGGCCAAGCATATTTAAACCACCACATATGCCTTCAATTAAATGGTCTCCTTTTTATAAGAGTTGTCTTGGTCATAGTGTCTCTTCCTAGCAATAAAACAGTAACTAAAATAATTATCCTCTGATTTCATGATATAATTAGGATACCATAATGGAAGAGAGGATTCAACTTCATCCCCTAATCCATGTGTAAGTCATTTTTTTCCTTTGTTTACCACAATGAATCTGATATTCACTCTAAAGTTTTTTTCTACTGGCTCAAAACTTTTTTTCTTTAAAATTTTTCCTCCTAGATTTCACACATAATCAGAACTCACAGGGAGGATGCATTTATGATCATCTTCAGACCACATGGTATTTTGAGTGACCAAAAGAGCAATTAGATGAGGAATTGCAACATCCTTGTGCATACATTCAGATTTAGATTTTGTTTATAAAATTTATTTTGAGCTGGGCATGCTGGCACTTGCCTGTAATTTAAGAAGTTCAGGCAAGGGGCTTAAGAACTAGAGGCTAGACTATAAAGGGACACCCTGTCTCAAGATCTCTCCACTAAACCTCAGTTTTCAATGTAGAAACTTTATTACTCCTTTAGAATGACCCATTACATTTGTTAATGTTATTCAAATTCAGGATCACTTGTGTGCAAAGCACACAGTGACAGAGTGTATAACTAACATCTGAGGCCCAAACTAAGATTAAATGTAAAGCCCTAGTCTTGTGAGGGAAAGATTTTATTGATGTGTGATTCACATACTTTGTTGATAGATGTGTGAATCAAAGCATATTTTGTGATTATTCAGAAAGAAAAGAAAAGCATTCAGTATTAATCAGATTCCTAAATAAATATTTATGAACCGAAACCACCTCTAACGTGAGATAATGCTCCAAACTGAACTTCAAGCAAAGGTAAATTGCATCCTTGCATGGTATCATTTTGAAGATACACTAACTTTAATATAGAAACAGTACTTATGCAAGGTAAGGAATAAAACTATAAATCATCATGACTAGGAGGGAATCTAATGGGCCATTTAAAGAGGAAATACACTTTCTCAGAGAAGTTTTTATTAGATTGCAGCATAAGGATTATACAGTTTACTTTGCTTACAGCTTAGTCTGTAATATTTATTATTGTGTTCTGTATAAAAGCAGCATCTTTAAAGCAACAAATTTTGGAAAGCACATAAAGATACACACACAAAAAAAGATGAAGAATTAACTCTTGTATTCAAGGGATAGAATCCCATCCATTTATCCCTTCCTCCATGTATGCATCTATATTATATACAATGCTCAATGACACTTTTCCTACTGCCTTCTTAGGCTATATAAAGTTTATTTCACCTCTTAGTAATATTTGTTGAAAATTAAGCATCTGAAATCTATATACAACCTGTTTACTCAGACCCCAACAATCCTTCTCTAAGGTCTACCTGGGTGAATTCTTCTGATCTTTGCTTCACAAACACTCACCAACTCCCAGATTTAGCCAGGGTTCCACATCCAGTGTTCTAGACTCATCTGACTATACTGGCTGCTTTTGTATGTCAATTGACGTAAGCTAGAGTCATCAGAGAGGAAGGAGTCCCCGTTGGGAAAATACCTCCATAAAATACAGCTGTAAAGCCTTTTCTCAGTGATCAATGGGAGAGAGCCCAGCACATAGCGGGTGGTGCCTTCCCTGGGGTGGCAGTCCTAGGCTCTATTAAAAAAAGTAAGCTGAGCAAGCCACATGAAGCAAGCTAATAAGAAACACCCCTCCATGGCCCCTCCCTAAGCTCTGGCCCCCAGGATCCTGCCCTGTTTGTGTTCCTGTTCTGAATTCCTTTAGTGATGAACAGAAATGTGGAAATATAAGCCAATAAACCATTTTCTTCCCAACTTGCTTTTTGCTCAAGGTGATTTGTCACAGCAGTAGAAACCCTAGCTAAGACCTTCTATGGTCCATACTAAACCTCTAGGCTTCTAGGCTTCTATCATGACCTTCCCTGCCTGTTACTGACCCACATGCCCTACCCATATCATATCCATCCTTCCAAGAAAACAAGATCCTGAACATATTTTGCTAGGATCTGTCTCAGAGTCTGTCTGATCTTACCCTTCATGTATCTACCACAAGCCCCCAAATATCCCCAAAGTCCAGATTTTTACCAATTTGCACATAGTTCACACTACCCTAGTCTCTTATTTATCTTGAGTTATCCCCTTTAAGCCATATCCAGCCCATAGGCCCAACTTGACCCACAATCCTCTCTTCTGGCCCAAACTGTTCTATCCATATCTGATACAAAACTAACAAAAAAAATCCACAAGTCAAGATTTTATCATAAAATTCAAACAATATGAAATATTAAGCCAGCATCCAAGTCCTACCACTCTTGTACAAATATTTACCAATGAGAATTATCTGGATGAACCCCAGGACCTAGAATTTAAAAGAACAATTAATAATAAACATCATGAAAGAATTAATGGAATTTAAAAAAAAATACGAAGGAACAGCTCAATGAACTTAGAAAGAACTTAAAGAGAATAAATGCCCAAGAAAACACAAACATAAGACTGATAGCAATAAAACAATCCAGGATTTGAAAAAAAAGAGAGAGGAGAGAGAGAGAGAGAGAGAGAGAGAGAGAGAGAGAGAGAGAGAGAAAGAGAGAAACATTGATTAAACTGAAATAAAGATAGAACTGAAAAACCCAGTAACCCAACCTGAAAACTCAGGCAGAATAAGTCAAGTAGAAGATAGAATATCAGGACTTGAAGATAAAGTAGAGGATCCAAATGGCATAAGCCAAGAATATGAAACGTTTAAAAATGTAGGAAAGGAATATTCAGAAAATATTGGGCACTGTGAAAAGACCAAATATTCACATCATGGACATAAATGGAGGAGAAGGATTTCAGATCAATTTCATAAACCAGATCTTCAACAAGATCATGGGAGAAAACGCATCCAAACTAAGAATGTGGATGTATACAAGAAACACAAAGAGCAAATAGACAAAACCAGACACAAAAACCCACACAGCATAGCATAGCCAGGTAGTAAATATACAGAACAGAAAGAGAGCATTGAAAGCTTGAAAAGAAAAAAACACAAGTCACAGAAAAAAAACCCATCAGAATAACCACTGATTTCTCAACGGAAACCTTGAAAGCCAAAAGGGCCTCGGGCAATGCATATTGTGTGTGACTGGAGGAGAAGGGAAAGTCTCCCACGAGATGAACAAATTATATCCAACAAGCCAAACTTAAAGAAAATACAGAAAGCAATATTTCAAGATATAGAGAGAAATGAGCACGGCTAAGAGATCATAGAACACAAATACCACTGCCAAAATTCAATAACACAATGGACATAGTGTACACACAATAAGAACTTAAATATCAGCAACCTCAGTTCTCTAATTAATAGACACAGGCTAGCTGAAAGGATCAAGAAATAAAGCCCATCTCTCTTCTGTGCATAAGAAACACCACTTTAAAGATGACCACCATATCAGAATAGGGAGCCGGACGCAAGGGTTCCAATACAACTGGACTAGGGAAGCAGCAGAAATCGCTACTCTAATTTGTGACAAAATAGGGTTTAAAGTAAAACTGTGCCAGAGGGATAAAAAGGGCACTTAATTCTAACCCAGGGAATTATTAACAAAGAAGACATTAAAACAATAATAATGTAAAATATTAACAAGACATTTCATTTTAAAAAAGAATTTAAAGACACACATTGACATCAGCACATTAATAATAGGTGGTTTCAATACCCCACTTTATTATAAAAGTCATATGGACAAAAAATAAGAAACAGCAAAATCAAATTATATTTCAAATGATGTAATGGATCTACAAAATATTTCACTGAAACAATGAAGAATATACATTCTATTCAACAGTACATTTTAGAGAATGCTCACTCTCTAAAACAGACTGTATCCTGGGACACAAGCAAATCTTTACAAATTCAGAAAGACTGAAATAACTGCATGTATCCTACCTGACAGGAATGTAGTAAAATTTAAAATGGACAGGAAACAAACTTCTAGTAAATCTATACATTCATAGAGATTAAACAACTCATTACTGAATGATGAATGGGTCAAAGAGGAAATCAAGAAACATTCAAAAATTTCATCAATTATATGAAAATAAAAACACATGACAACAGAACCCGGCTAGATTTTAACTCACAATCTTTTTGTCTCATCCCTCAAGTAGCTGAAATGACAGGCCTGTGCCACTAGGCCTGTCTGTCTGTGAGGATCAATAATAGATTACATCGAGCTTCCTATCATTGTCTGGTCCATTCATCTCTCTCTCTCTCTCTCTCTCTCTCTCTCTCTCTCTCTCTCTCTCTCTCTCTCTCTCTCTCTCTCTCTCTCCTTTGCTGAGCAAGTTTCTGCATATACATGGACAACCATATAACATACAAACTGTGTAGCTTGCAATTCAATAATTCACTATTGCAGGATATTTGATCCCCCTGTGAACCCTGAAATTGTGTTATTTACAGAAGAACCAACTAACCAACTAAACAAACAAACAAACAACTTGTTTCTAGTTGTGGTGTGGCCCTTATCACACATTTAATTTCCTGGCTGGAATATAGACACATCCTTAGTATATACATTTAATTTAAACAATGAAAGTAAAGGTAGTTTGTAGAAGGACAGACAAAGCCATGTTAGAAAGTGCTGTCTAATTGAATGGCAGACAAAGTGACAAATCAGAGAAAAAATTGACAGAATAGGATATGCCCAACTCTAATGAGAAAAGGAGGGGGGGGGAGGCTGCTTAGAAGAGGGTAACACCAAGAGAAAAGAGGAGAGAAAGAGAGAGAGGGAGGGAGGGAGGGAGGAGACAGTTTTACTGGGAAAACTTAATAGAGAGAGGTTGAAGGGAAAACAAGTTAGAAGGGGAAACAAGTAAAGACAGGACAAGCCAGAGAATGAGAAGAAGCCAGAAGATTAGAATAGATTGCTAGAGTTAGTTTGAGTCCAAGAAGAGCAATTCGGAGGGGGATGGGGAAAGGGATAGGGAAAGGGAAAGGGACAGGGACAGAGAGAGAGGAAAGGGAGAGGGAGAAAAGAAGAGGGAAAGGGAGAGAGGGAGACAGCAAGACAGAGAGAGACAGAGACAGAGAGAAACAGACACAGAGACTAGATTGAATCATTCAGTTTGAAGAGGAGTTTGACACAGAATAGCTTAATTGAATCAGTCACACTTAGCTCTAGTGTCAGAGAGAGACCCTGCAGCAAAGGAATAAAGTGTGAAGTAATTGAACAAAACACCTGCTATTTTCTTCTGCTCTTTTCTCATGTGCATACAGTCACATGCACACGCAAGCGAGTATATATACACACACACACACACACACACATTGAGAGACCAAAAAAAGTAAATAAGAAAATAATTTTCATTATTTAATTTAAAAATATTTCCATCTTTATGTGTCTATCATACTGCTAAATTAACCTTCCCTACCAGAGAAAACGATCATCCCTCCAGGTTTTCTCCTCCAGGGTTTTATTCCTGTGATTTCTCACAGTTCCAGGATCTTTCTGATTATGTATGAATGTTAGTTGAGAAATCTGGCACAAATGTAGAAAAAGAGAAAAGGTATTTTGTGGAACTAGTAGGTTCTTCTAAAGATTATGTTCATTTAGGGTAGGAAAATTCATAACTCATCAATCACTTAGTACAAAGACACAAATGGATAAAGTGCTAGGTCAAGATTTTAAAAGTTTATTAGTAAAAAATAACAACAACCTCAAAAAGACCATAAGCAAACACCTACTTTCAATAGGTGACTGAGAGGAAAGCTAAGAACATAAAGAAAAGGGTTTCCAAGTGAATGACAAATAAGCAACATGGAAAGAAATTTTAGCAAGAAAATTGAGATTCTGGGGGAAACACTAAAAGAAACAACTCAAGAATCAAAGCAAAACAAAATAAAACAACAATAACAAAAAAACCAAACAACAACAAAAAAACAAAACCACAGTAGGAAGCATCACCAAGAGACTCAATCAACCAGATGAGAGGATATCTGGATTGGAGGTTGGCACTGAGGCACTGGCATTGGAGATTGTTAAGGGTTGAATCATTAATAAAAATGAACAAGGAAGCAGGACCACTATATCCAAGACCTCTTAAATGCAGCCAAGTCAGCAGGATCGATGGGGTGGAAGAAAGAGCCAAGACAAAAGTGAAAGGCAAGGAAAGCTTATCCATTGAGCTTATAGCAGATTTCCCAAAGCTAGAGGATTTGGTGCACAACAGATACATAGTCACTAGCCAGAAAAATGTCTCAATGGCACTATAGTCAAGAGGACAAAAACACAAAGCCAGAGAAGAAGCAGCACAAGTTGTAAGGGAAGAAGACCCACTCATCTACAAAGGCAAACACTCCACTCAGCAATACTGAAGCCCAGGAAAGCACATAACGATATACTTCAAGCTCTGAAAGGAAATACCTGCCAGTTGCTATGGCTACACCCAGTCTGACTCTCTGAAAATGGAGAGTTATTTGTGTTTTGAGACAAGCACAGAATAAGGCAGTTTATGGTCATGAAGACAGCACTGAGAGGAAACTTAAGGAAATGGTGTGAGCTGAGGAGCAAAGAGAGCCTCAACACATGACCATGGGAAGAACAAGTAAAGAATAAGTAGCATCAGAAAAGTACATGAATAAAGGAAAGCTAGAAACCCATCAAAATTCAATTCAGGAGCTCACACACTAAGCTCACTTAAGAGAAAGAAAATATGGTCTCAAATAGCAAAGGCCCAAAGCTAGACTTAAGGAACACAAAGAAATTGAACGAATAATCGCTATCTTATCTGATCACCAAAACCTAAAACTATATATTCAACCATTTATGAAAACAATCAACAAAATTAGAGGAACCAGCAATTCCTCAGTAATAGTTTAAATATAAATAGCCTCAGTTTAGTTCACCAAAAGAGAGATACAGACCGACATAAAAACAAAAATATTAATCCAGAATTGCTCCTGGCTAAAGGAAATGTAGGGACAAAGAGTGGAGCAGAAACTGAAGGAAAGGCCATCCAGAGACTGCCCTAGCAGGAATCCACCTCATCTGCAGACATCAAACCCAGCCATTATTGCTGACACCAAGAAGTGCTTGCTGACAGGAGCCTGGCTATAACTGTTCCCTGAGAGATTCTGCCAGAGCCTGACCAATACAGATGCAGATGCTTGCAGCCAACCTTGTAGGACTGAGCATGGGGACCCTGATGGAGGAGTTAGGGGAAGGACTGAAGGAGCTGAAGTGGATTGCAACCCCATGGAAAGAACAGCAATATCAACGTATTCAGCCCTCCGCCCCCAGTGCTTCCAGGGACTAAACCACCAACCAAAGAGTATACATGGAGGGACCCATGGCTCTAGTTGCATATATAGCAGAGGATGGCCTTATCTAGCATCAGTGGGAGGGGAGGCCCTTGGTCCTGTGGAGGCTTGATGCCCCAGTGGAGGAGAACACTAGAGTGGTGAGATAGGAATGGGTGGGTGGGTAGGGGAACACCCTCATAGAAGCAGGGAGAAGGGGGGGATAGGGAGTTTGCAGAGGGGAAATTGGGAAGGGGGATAGTATTTGAAACGTAAATAAATAAAACAACCAACAAAAAACAAACAAGCAAACAATAAATCCTATTAGAATTGGTGTTTTTTAAAAATCAGATTCATTTATCTGTTGCTGCCAAGAAACTCATGCACTGGCAAACATACCCACAATCTGAGAGTCAAAGGAAGGAAGCAATCTATGAAGTGAATTGAAGTTGCTAAGAAAACAAAAACAAAAAAACAAAAAAAACAAACAAACAAACAAACAAAAAAAACCCCAAAAACATGGCATAGCCATTCTAAGAGATGGTAAAACAGATGTCAAATAGAAAGTTGTGGAAGAAAAAGGCCACTACATATTAATCAAATGACTAATTCATCACATAGAATAATTATATATGTGTATGTGCTATCTTTTGCGCCACCCAGTTTCTAAAATAAAGATTAATGGAAAAAATGCCAAGCATGTCCCAATAACAGTAAAAGTGTGTAGCTGTGAATAGTTAATCTGAATTGAGCTCACTGTGGGTCCGGAGTGCTCCTAGCTACCCGCAGAGCTCTCTGGATTTGTGAAAGAAAGACACACACAAGCAGTGTTATTTTTAATATGCCTTTCTAGCTCAATGGCTGGGCACTTCTTGAACCTCCCCACAGTTAGCACATACTCCCCTCTGCTAATCCATAGTTAAAATTTTCTAAACCTATAATTTATCTTTGCTGCCCCAGACCCAGACTTCCCGGTGACCATTTACCCTGATTCTTACATGTGGAAGGAACCTTAAGTTTGATCTCTCTGCTCTCCTGTCATGTCATGGAGATTCTCCCTGTTCTTCTTCCCCCTTGGTCCCTTGTCAGAGCAGTCAGTCCCACCTCCATCTCCCTGCCCAGATGCATGGTTATTACCAATCAAAGGCATCTGGGGGCAGGGACCCTCGGCATCTGGAAGCACAGGTTTTGGGAGAATTAAGACAAAGCATTAGAACCAATTTCCAATAAAAGTATGTGACTTCAGGATCTATTCTCTAAAGTAAACTAAATTCATTCTCTAAACTAAAAGGTAATAGAAAAATTCTCGAGTTATACTACAGGTTAAGTGAATTTAATAGGTCTATATCTGTTCAGCCAACAGATTGGAATATTCTTCTCAGCAGCCCATCTAACCTTTTCAAATGCAGACGACATTCTAGGCTGGAAGCTAGCCTTAAAAAACACAAAGGAATTGAAAGAATGCAATCTCTGATAAGTGGATATTAATTAGCCCAGAAGCTCTAAATACCCAAGGCAGAATTAGCATAACAAATGACTCCCATGAAGAAGTAAGGAGAAGGTCCTGATCCTGGAAAGGCTTGATCTAGCTAGCATTGGAGGGGAGTACCAGGACAGAGAAAAAGGAGAGAATTGGAGAATGAGTGGAGAGAAGAAGGTTTATGGGACATATGGGGAGGAAGGAACTGGGAAAGGGGAAATCATTTGGAATGGAAACAAAGAATATAGAAAATAAAAACATATAATAAAAAATAAAATAAAAAATAAAATGTGACATTACAATAAAAAAAAGAATTATTGGTATCTTCTCTGATCATAGTAAGCTAAAATTAAAAAATCCCAAACTATGGAAACTATACAAATAATCGAGATTAAACAAAAGCAGAGTTTACAGCTCTGATTGTAGAAACTAAACTATCAGAGATGCCTGGTAGGCAATCCAATCACACAACTTGAATTCTTAGAAAAACAAGAATAACTCAAACTCATAGTAAGAAATAAAGATCAGGGCAGAAATTAATGAAATGATGATTTTTTAAAAAATCAATGTGAAGAGTCAGGGGATGAGCCGACCTACCAACATTAAATCAGATGATATAAATAACCACGGGTCCATAGTTACACTGTTGCTTCTTTATCAGTATGGAGAAGTGGTATGTCCAGAGGACCTTGCCTGTGAACTACAATGGGGGTAAGAGGAAGAGGAAGCAAGGCTGGGGGATGGGGAGATGTCTGTGTGTGTGTGTGTGTGTGTGTGTGTGTGTGTGTGTGTGTGTGTGTGAGAGAGAGAGAGAGAGAGAGAGAGAGAGAGAGAGGAGTGAATATGTATGTGAAGAGTAGAAAGAGAGCAATTAGTAGGTATCAATAGTTGACTGATGTATGCACATCATCAGTATTTTTTTGAATTTTTTTTTCCTGAGACAGGGTTTCTCTGTATAGCCCTGGCTGTCCTGGAACTCACTCTGTAGACCAGGCTGGCCTTGAACTCAGAAATCTGCCTGCCTCTGCCTCCCAGAGTGCTGGGATTACAGGCGTACGCCACCACTGCCCGGCTCATCATCAGTATTTTTACATCAAGAACATACTGCATGTGTAGTAAAGTATTGTACATATGTAGCATATTCAAATCTGTTGACATGAACTATTTTCTCTTTTTAATAAAAAATGTACCACTTAATATCCAATATGAAGTGTGACTGTGCTTCCTGGAAAGTGCCCGAGAAAGTAATTTTCTATAAAAGCAAAAGTGGGGAATCAACAGACAGAAATAATTATTACCATTTGTTAGACATTTGGGTTGGCTTTCTGTCACTGGAGAGATCTTTTCTAGGAGACTAGAGCCATGGCAATGTGGCACTGCTCTTCTGACCCTACCCCTCTCACCTCTATAAGTGAGACACTGCTTGCTTGCTCTGCAATTGACAACATAAGCAAAGTGCTTGAACCAGTAGCTGGCTGACGGGAAGGTCTCAATAACTGCTCTCTCTGTCTCTCTGTTTCTGTCTGTCTGTCTGTCTGTCTGTCTCTGTGTGTGGGGGTGTGTGGGTGTGGGTGGTGTATGTGGGGGTGTGGGGGGTCAAAAGACATGTTTGAGGAGTTGGTTCCCTTCTTCTATCATGTGGGGTCTGAGGATGGACTCTGGTTGTCAGACTTGGCAGCAAATGGTCTTACTTAGCCTTCTCTTCATTCCTGGCGATGCACATTTTATTAAAAAGAGAATAGCTCATCTGCAGATTTGAGTTAAAATGGCTTTTGTTGGTTTGCTAAGTAAACTTTAATAATTAATATGTGAATGCATTTTGTGTGTGTGTGTGTGTGTGTGTGTGTGTGTGTGTGTGTAGACAACGATGTTAAAGCTACTAGGTCAACAATCCACTCCACATTTTGCAGAGAGAATTGTGAACTAGGAAAGTGAGCCTGTGTGGTGGGTGATTTGGTCACACCAGCAGTCATGGACCTTCTGCATATGGCCAATCGCCTGCTGTCCTCTAGTGGCAAAGGCAGGGAAATGCTCATCTATACAGATAAAAAAAAAAAAAAAAAAAAAAAAAACACAGGCGCAGAGCTCACTTACTTCAGTTTTATTGGTCCCTATAGATTGTACTCCGAAGCTAAAACTCCTCCATAGACTTGTTTCCTATGTGTTTTAACTTAAGTTCTTTTCATAGAACTCATACAGCACACATTCTTTGAAAGAAAATGCATTTACAAAGTTTTTCTGTTTTTAATTAATCTCTATGTTGGTCTAAAACTAAAATATTAGTTATGGGTTTATAATAGCTTATCCACAGTGCTCAGATAATATTTCTTTCTTTCTGAAACCTCTAATGGGGTAAAAGACTAGGTAGTTATAGTCTCACAATTAAGCTGAAGTTGTTTAGGACTTGAGAAAATGTTTTTTAGGTCTAAGATGATGTTTTTAGGATGGTAATACAAGTTAGGGTAGTCTCCAAGTTAAGTTAGTCTCCAGAGAGTCAAATAACCCTATTAAAGTGGGGTACAGAGCTAAACAGGGAATTCCCAACTGAGGAAACTTGAATGGCTCTAAAGCTCCTAAAGTAGTGTTCAGAATCCTTAGTTATCAGGGAAATGCAAATCAAAACAGCACTGAGATTCCACCTCACACTGGTTAGAAAGGCTAAGTTGAAAAACTCAGGGGACAGCAGATGCTGGAGAGGATGTGGAGAAAGATGAACACTTCTCCATTGTTGGTGGGATTGCAAGCTGGTAAAACCACTTTAGAAAACAGTTTGGTGATTCCTCAGAAAATTAGACATAGTACTACCTGAAGAGCCCAGCTATACCACTTCTGGCCATATACCCAGAAGGTGCTCCTACTTGTAATAAGGACACATGCTCCAGTATGTTCATAGCTGCCTTATTTATAATAGCCAGAAGCTGGAAAGAACCCAGATGTCTTTCAATGGAGGAATAGAAACAGAAACTGTCGTGTGTGTGTGTGTGTGTGTGTGTGTGTGTGTGTGTACAATGGAGTACTATTCAGCTATTAAAAACAATGACTTCATGAAGTTTTTATGCAAATGGATGGAACTAAAAAGTGTCATCCATCCAAGCACAAAAGAATGCACATGGTATGCACTCACTAATAAGCAGATGTTAGCTCAAAAGCTCAAAATAAACAAGTTACAATTCACAGACCACAGGAAGCTCAAGAAGAAGGAGGACTAAAGTGAGGGTACTTTGGTTCCTCTGAGAAAGGGAACAAAATACTCACAGAAGCAATAAAGGGACAAAGTGCGGAGCAGAGACAGATATAAAAGCCACCCAGAGACTGCCCTACCCGGGAATTCATCCTATAAACAGTCACCAAACCCATACACTATTAGGGACTACAAGAATTGCATACCAAAAGGAGCATGTAATGGTTGTCTCCAGAGGGGCCCTACCAGAGCCTTACACATACAGAGACAGATACTAGCAGCCAACCATTGGACTAGGCGTGAGGTCCCTAATGGAGGAGTTGGAGAGTGGTCCAGAGGAGCTGAAGGGGTTTACAGCCCCATGGGAAGGACAATGATTTCGGTCACCCAGACATCCCAGGACTCTCAGGGACTAAACTATCAACCAAGGGGTACACATGGTTTCAGCCAAAAATGTGGCAGAGGAAGGCCTTGTTGACCATCAGTGGGAGGAGTGGTCCTTGGTCAGGTGAAAGTTCAATAGATGCCCCAACAAAGGGAAATCGCAGGGCGGGGGGGGGGGGGGGAAGGGGAGGGGGTCTGGTGGAGGGGCATATACTTGGAGGCAGGGGGTAGGAGGAGGGGCTGGGGGTTTGGGGGAGGGGAGAAACTGGGAAAGGTTTTAGCATTTGAAATGTAAATGAAGATTATATTTGTCCATCTTTGCTCCCCTGACTGGGTGGAGGGGCAGACTGGTAGGCAGGGATCACCAGAGTGGAGGATCACTTGGGAAGTGCCCCACTAGGACTCTGCCTGCACACAGGAGCTCTGCAACTCCACAGCCAGCAAGATGGGCACCTACCCTTCCGGGTGTCATCTGCCCTGCAGAGAGACAGTTAGAGGGAGTCCCACGCTTGGAGGTGAGGTGCCCATCTGTGCTCCCATGACTGTGTAGAGGAGCAGACTGGTAGGCAGGGATCACCAGAGAAGAGGATAGCTTGGGACACACCCAGACAGGACTCCACCTGCAATCTGTGCCAGGGGAAAGCAGGTAACCCAGGGGTGATGAGATAGGCTTGCAGGCACACAAGAGGGACAAGCACCAGCCATTGACAGCAGGACCAACTAACACCAGAGATAACTAGATGGCAAAAGGAAACAGGAATGTTGCTAACAGAAATCAAGGCAATATGGCACCATCCGAATCTAATTCTCCCACAACAGCATGTCCTAGATACCCCAACATACCAGGAAAGCAAGATTTGTATTTAAAATCACAGGTCAGGATGCTGATGGAGGGCTTCAAGAAGGACATAAATAACTCCCTTAAAGAAATACAGGAGAACACAAGTAAACAGGGAGAAGCCCTTGAAGGACTGAGGGAAAACACAACAAAACAGGTGAAGAAATTGAACAAAGCCATCCAGGATCTAAAGATGGAGGTAGAAACAATAATGAAATCACAAAGAGAAACAACTTTGGACATAGAAAACCTAGGAAAGAAGTCAGGAGTCATGGATCTAAGCATCAACAACAGAATACAAGAGATAGAAAAGAGAATCTCAGATGCAGAAGATACCATAGAAAGCATTGATGCAACAGTCAAAGAAAATGAAAAATGCAAAAAGCTCCTGACCCAAAACATCCAGGAAATCCAGGACACAATGAGAAGACCAAACCTAAGGATTATAGGTATAGAAGAGAGTGAAGATTTCCAACTTAAAGGGCCAGTAAATGTATTCAACAAAATTATAGAAGAAAACTTCCCTAATCTAAAGAAAGAGATGTTCATGAACATACAAGAAGCCTACAGAACTCCAAATAGATTTAACCAGAAAAGAAATTCCTCCCATCACATAATAATTAAAACACCAAATATACTAAACAAAGAAAGAATATTAAAAGCAGTAAGGGGGAAAGGTTAAGTAACATATAAAGGTAGACCTATCAGAATTATACCAGACTTCTCACCAGAGACTATGAAAGCCAGAAGAGCCTGGGCTGATGTCATATAGACCCTAAGGGAACACACATGCCAACCCAGACTGCTATATCAAGCAAATCTCTCAATAACCATAGATGGAGAAACCAAGGTATTTGATGACAAAAACAAATTTACACATTATCTTTCCACAAATCCAGCACTTCAAAGGATAATGAATGGAAAATACCAACAAAAGGAGGGAAAATACACACTAGAAAAAGCAAGAAAATAATCTTCTTTCAACAAACCCAAAAGAGGATAACCACACAAACATAAAAATTACATCAAAAATAGCAGAAAGCAACAATCACTATTCCTTAATATGTCTTAACATCAATGGACTCAATTCCCCCAATTAAAAGACATAGACTAACAGACTGGATATGTAAACAAGACCCAACATTTTGCTGCATATAGGAAATGCATCTAGCTGGCAAAGACAAACACTACCTCTGAGCAAAAGGCTGGAAAACAGTTTTCCAAGCAAATGGTCCCAGGAAACAAGCTGCAGTAGCTATCCTAATATCCAATAAAATAGACTTTCAACTAAAAGTCATCAAAAAAGACACAGAAGGACACTTTATACTCAACAAAGGAAAAATCTACTAGAAAGAACTTTCAGTTCTGAAAATCTATGCTCCAAATACAAGGGCACCCTCATTCATAAAGGAAACTCTACTAAAGCTTAAAGCACACAGCGCACCCCACACAATAATTGTGGGTGACTTCAACACTCCACTCTCATCAAAGGACAGATCAAGGAAACAAAAACTAAACAGAGACACAGTGAAACTAACAGAGGTTTTGGACCAAATGGATTCAATAGATATCTATAGAATATTTCATCCTGAATCAAAAGAATATACCTTCTTCTCAGCACCTCATGGTACCTTCTCCAAAACAGACCATATAATTGGTCACAAAAGAGACCTGAACAGATATAAGAAAATCGAACTAATTCCATGCCACCTATCAGATCACTATGGAGTAAGGGTGGTCTTCAATGGCAACAAAAACAGGAGAAAGCCCACATAACACATGGAAGCTGAACAATGCTCAACTCAATGATACCTTGGTCAAAGAAGAAATAAGGAAATAAATCAAAAAACTTTTTAGAATTTAATGAAAATGAAGGCACAACATACCCAAATTTATGTGATACAATGAAAGCAGTGCTAAGAGAAAAACTCATAGCTCTGAGTGCCTCCAGAAAAGAAGCTGAAGAAAGCATACACTAGCAGCTTAACCTGAAGGCTTTAGAACAGAAAGAAGCTAATACACCCAAGAGGAGGCAGGAAATCATCAAACTCAGGGCTAAAATCAACCAAGTTGAAACAAAAAAGAACTATACAAAGAATCAACAAAACCAGAAGCTGGTTCTTTGAGAAAATCAACAAGACATATAAACCTTTAACCAGACTAACCAGAGGGCACAGAGACAGTATCCAAATTAACAAAATCAGTAATGAAAAGGGAGAAATAACAACAGAAACTGAGGAAATTTAAAAAATTATGAGATCCTACTACAAAAGCCTATACTCAACACAACAAAACTCTGGATGAAATGGATAATTTCCTAGACAGATACTAACAATCAAAGTTTAATCAGGATCAGATAGACCATCTAAATGGTCCCATAACCCCTAAAGAAATAGAAGGGTTCATTGACAGTCTCCCAACCAAAAAAAGCACAGGACTAGATGGTTTTAATGCAGAATTCTATCAGACCTTCAAAGAAGACCTAACACAATACTCTTCAAAACTAGTCCACAAAATAGAAACAGAAGGAACACTACCCAACTCTTCTATGGAGCCACAATTTCACTGATATGAAAACCACACAAAGATCCAACAAAGAAAGAGAACTTTAGACCAATTTCCTTTATGAATATCGAATCAAAAATACTCAATAAAATTCTTGCCAACCGAATCCAAGAACACATCAAAATGATCATTCACCATGATCAAGTAGGGAAGCAGGGATGGTTCAATATAGAGAAATACATCAATGCAGGGAATTGGGCAGCAGCAGCGGTAGCAGCAGCTCATCCAGTGGAGAAGGCCACCACCAGTTGAACCAAGGATCCAGGCAGATCCTGTGCCCACTACCACTGGCCACCGCCGGTCAGCCGAGCTGCGAGCTGAAGGCTGCACACTTTTCACCACACTAAAACCACATAAAACCTCTGCCTCCTGCCAGCCAGTTACGAGAAGCTCTCCACCATCTTGGCTCCAGGACACCAGAGAGATCTGACAGCCCCAGGTACACAAACATAGTCTGAGGCTAACATCGCTTGGGTCTAAGCCTGAGAGGCATTGGCCTGCACCCAGGCCCTGGGCAGCTCGGTAGGCCATCTGTGTGCCAACCTGGCCAGGATGTTGTTTACCCAGCAGACTGTCCCAGCACTTGCAGGGGGCACGCGCAGTCATCTTGGCTACAGGACACCAGAGTGCTCTAAGGGACAAAGCCAGCTGGCAAACTTAGCCCGAGGCGACCATCACTTGGGTCTAAGCCCGACAGGTGTTTTTCCCCTGTGCCCAAGTGCTCAAGGCTCTTCCCTGCCAGGAGCCATCCTCACTTAGATCTCAATGCCAAGAACTCTCCATACCAGGAGCCATCCCCACCTGGCTAGCAATGCCAGGAGACCTCCAGGAGTCATTCTCACTTAGATCTCCATGCCAGGAACTATTCCTACGTAAATCTCAAAACCCTCTCCTTTTGAATTTCATCTGTAGATAGGTTACTATAGCAACCCCTTTCCACTTCACCACCTCATGACCTCCCTTTTATCATACCAGAATTCCAGCAGCAATAACTAGCTTTACCAGAAATTATGAGAAACTGTTTCTTAGAAATGATGCCAACTCCCTGAGATTGTTCCCCCTTTACCCCTCCCAAACCTTGTATGCTCCCCCTTTATATTGACTTGTGTAAAGATTAAAGTTGGACGGCTTGATCTGGATTAGACTTGCTGTCCAGCCTCTCTCTATGGTCTTGTCGCCCTATCACCTTTCTTCTAGGTGGCTTAAGGAACCCTGTTGACTGTTCTGCGGGTCGGGACACTTCCCCAGTTTCTTTTCTATTAGTTTCAGTGTGTCTGGTTTTATGTGGAGGTCCTTGATCCACTTGGAGTTGAGCTTAGTACCAGGAGATAAGGATGGATCAATTTGCATTCTGCATACTGACCTCCAGTTGAACCAGCACCATTTGTTGAAAAGGCTATCTTTTTTCTACTGGATGTTTGTGACCATAGATCAAGTGACCATAATTGTGTGGGTTCATTTCTGGGTCTTCAATCCTGTTCCATTGATCTACCTGCCTGTCACTGTACCAATACCATGCAGTTTTTAACACTGTGCTCTGTAGTACTGCTTGTGGTCAGGGATACTGATTCCCTGAGAAGTTCTTTTACTGTTGAGAATAGTTTTAGCTATCCTGGATTTTTTGTTATTCCAGATGAGTTTGAGAATTTCTCTTTCAACTCTATGAAGAATTGAGTTGGGATTTTGATAGGGATTGCACTGAATCTGTATATTGCTTTTGGCAAGATGGCCTTTTTTACTATATTAATCCTGCCGATCCAAAGCATGGAAGATTTTTCCATCTTCTGAGGTCTTCTTGGATTTCTTTCTTCAAAGACTTGAAGTTCCTGTCATACAGATCTTTCACTTGTTTGGTTTGAATCACACCAAGATACTTTATATTGTTTGTGGCTATTGTGAAGGGTGGCATTTCCCTAATTTCTTTCTCAGTCTGTTTATCCTTTGAGTATAGGAAGGCTACTGATTTAATTGAGTTAATTTTATATCCAGCCACTTGCTGAAGTTGTTTATCAGCTATAGGAGTTCTCTGGTGGGTTTTTTTGGGTCACTTCAGTATAGTATCATAACATCTGCAAATAGTGATAATTTAACTTCTTCCTTTCCAATTGTATCCATTTGATCTCCTTTTGTTGTCTAATTGCTCTAGCTAGAACTTCAAGTTCTATATTGAATAAATATGGAGAGAGAGGGCAGCCTTGTCTAGTCCCTGATTTTAGTGGGATTGCTTCAAGTGTCTCTCCATTTAGTTTGATGTTGGCTACTGGTTTGCTGTATATTGCTTTTATTATGTTTAGGTATGGGTCTTGAATTCTTGTTCTTTCCAAGACCTTTAACATGAAAGGATGCTGAATTTTATCAAATGCTTTTTCAGCATCTAATGAAATGACCATGTGTTTTGTTTCTTTGAGGTTGTTTATGTAGTGGATTGCATTGATGTATTTATTTTTTTATTTGATATATTTTTTATTTACATTTCAAATGATTTTCCCTTTTCTGGCTTCCCAGTCCTTGAAAGTCCCATAAGCCTTCTTCCCTCCCCCTGTTTCCCCCTCCACCCCTTCCCACTTCCCTGTTCTGGTATTGCCCTACACTGCTACACTGAGTCTTTCCATAACAAGGGGCCTCGCCTCCTTTCTTCTTGGACAGCATTTGATGTGTGAATTATGTTTTGGGTATTCCAATTTTCTAGGCTAATATCCGCTTATTAGTGAGTGCATACCGTGATTGATCTTTTGAGACTGGGTTACCTCACTTAGTATGATGTTCTCCAGCTCCATCCATTTGTCTAAGAATTTCATGAATTCATTGTTTCTAATGGCTGAATAGTACTCCATTGTGTATATATACCACATTTTTTTGTATCCATTCTTCTGTTGAGGGATACCTGGGTTTTTTCCAGCTTCTGGCTATTTATAAACAGGGCTGCTATGGACATAGTAGAGCACATATCCTTATTACAGGCTGGGGAATCCTCTGGGTATATGCCAAGGAGTGGTATATCAGGATCCTCTGGAAGTGATGTGCCCAGTTTTCTGAGGAACCACCAGACTGATTTCCAGAGTGGTTGTACCAATTGCAACCCCACCAGCAGTGGAGGAGTGTTCCTCTTTTTCCACATCCTTGCCAATACCTGCTGTCTCCTGAGTTTTTAATCTTAGCCATTCTGACTGGTGTGAGGTGAAATATCAGGGTTGTTTTGATTTGCATTTCCCTAATGACTAATGATGTTGAGTATTTTTTAAGATGCTTCTCAGCCATCAGAAGTTCTTCAGGTGAAAATTCTTTGTTTAGCTCTGTACCCCATTTTTAATAGGATTATTTGGTTTTCTGGGGTCTAACTTCTTGAGTTCTTTGTATATATTGGATATTAGCCCTCTGTCTTGGATGTAGGGTTCCTAAAGATCTTTTCCCAATTTGTTGGTTGCAGATTTGTCCTTTGGATGGTGTCCTTTGCCTTACAGAAACTTTGTAATTTTATGAGGTCTCATTTGTCAATTCTTGATCTTAGAGCATAAGCTATTGGTATTCTGTTCAGGAATTTTCCCCCTATACCAATGTCCTCAAGGGTCTTCCCCAGTTTCTTATCTATTAGCTTTAGAGTGTCTGGCTTTATGTGGAGGTAGTTGATCCATTTGGAGTTGAGCTTAGTACAAGGAGATAAGGATGGATCAATTTACATTCTTCTGCATGCTGACCTCAAGTTGAACCAGCACCATTTGTTGAAAAGGCTATCTTTCTTCCACTGGATGTTTTCATCCCCTTTGTCGAGGATCAAGTAGCCATAGGTGTGTGGGTTCATTTCTGGAACTTCAATCCTGTTCCATTGATCTGCCTGCCTGTCACTGTACCAATACCATGCAGTTTTTAATGCTATTGCTCTGTAGTATTGCTTGAGGTCAGGGATACTGATTCCCCCAGCATTTCTTTGGCTGTTGAGACTAGTTTTAGCTATCCTGGGTTTTTGTTATTCCAGATGAATTTGAGAATTGCTCTTTCTAACTCTATGAAGAACTGAGTTAGGATTTTGATGGGTATTGCATTGAATCTGTATATTGCTATTGGCAAAATGGTCATTTTAACTATATTAATCCTGTCAATCCATGAGCATGGGAGATTTTTCCATTTTCTTTCTCCCCTTTTGTCCCTCCAAGCCCTTCCACCTTTATCCTTCCTTCTTCTATTTCAAATTCATAGCCACTTTTTTCATCTATAGTTTTATGCACACCCATATTGTGCTGGGCAAGACTATTTCTCTGCTCTCATCACTGAATGGATCTAAGGAGGAAGGCAATCACTGCCCCTCGTGGGATTCATTCTCACACAATCAGTAGGGCCAACTCACAGGACCGAGACTGGGGAAGACTCCACCTGCCTCAAGGCCTTATGTGAAGATTTCAGCTTTCTCGTTTGCCTCACCAACACAGCTTGAGGATCTCCTAGACCTCCAGTTTGCTGACTATGGATTTAAGGTTTCTCAGCCTCCATAATCATTGAGTCAATTATTTACCCAAACCAAAGCAAAGTAAACCAAAACCCCCCAAATCCTTTTGATATCTATGTTGATACATACTGACTAGTTCTGTTCCTTTGAAGCAATTGATGCTTATAGACATTTACTTTCTTATAAAACAAAGTCAGGAGCTTCTGGGAGTAGAAGTCTGCTGCTTAGTTTTATTTTGTCTCTGTCTTTATATATATATATATATATATATATTTTTTATCAGTTTACCATGATCTAGAGCAGTGGTTTTCAGACTTCCAAATGCTGTGACCCTTTAATACAGTTCCTCATGTTGTGGTGACCCCCCCCCACACACACACACAATAAAAATATTTTGGTTGCTACTTTGTAACTGTTGTTTTGCTGCTATTCTGAATCATCAGGTAAACTATCTGATATCCAGGATATATAATATGCAATCCCCATGGAAGGGTTGTTCAATCCCTAAAGTGGTCACGCCCTCTGGGGAGAGAACAGAGGATCTAGAGTCATCTTGATTGAGAAAGTGTCTCTATCAGATTGCCTGTAGGTAAGTCTGTGGAGTAAATTCTGGATTAATGACTATGATGGAAGGGCCTACCCCACTATAGGCAGTATCACCCCAGCGACATGGTCATGGGTTCGGTAAGAAAGCAGCCTGGTAAGCAGTGAAGAGTGGGCAAGAATAGAGTGTCCCTCCACTGCCTCTGCTTGGCTTCCTGTCTTGGCTTATCTTGCTGCTGGACTATATAAACTGTGAGGTGACAGAAATAGTTTCCTCCCTAAGCTGGTTTTGATCAGAATTTTATCACAGAAAACCAAACTAAGACAATGTTGCAGGGGAGGAAGAGGGGGGCAGTTTGAGAACAAGGAAGGGTTTGCTTTGCTTTTTTGGTCTTTTGTTGTTGTTGTTGTGTTTCAGGAGAAAACTTAGAGCTACAGAACTGGGCCTGTTTCTTTTTTTATATATACAAAAGTTATTTCTTCTGAAGCAAATTTACTTTTCATTACTTGTGAGATGATTGGGTTTCTATGTTCTTTGGCAGTATTACAAAAGGAAGGGATAGGACTTGTGTCTTACATGGAGGGAGGGTGCAGTTGGAAAAAATTAGCTAGGGTTCTAAGACCAGCTTTGTCATTTCCTAGCTATATGTTCTTGTGTAAATTAAATTGCTCAGTTTCGTTGCAGCTGCTTCTAATCTGTAGCTGCCTGATAAGATTGTGGCGGACTCAATAGAAGTTTCCAGGGCACTTTGCAGCAGTAAGCCTGCAGTGATTGTGACTCACCAAGAGGATCCTGACTCTGCTTACCTGAGCATTCAGAGCAATGGTGGGGCAGTGATAATCTATGAGTCATGGAACAGAGGAACACAGCTGTTCCCACTCAGTTCCTGTTTAATTGTTGCCCTCCCAGTCAGACATTTCCAGCCAAATCTCACCCTGTTGCATGCTAAGGGAAAATCCTCAGTGTTGAGTGGGGGTAGCAATTTCAATTCTTCTGATTTGCCAAAGGCAAAGGTATTTGCCAAAGATCCCAAAGGGAAGAGATGGGGGAAAAATCATTCGTGGGCAGCTGGAGATGGGGTGCGCATGACATGTGACCTTGGCAGAAGGCACATGAGTGCTTCAGTCGGGCGTTCCCAGAAGAAGTTCATATTTTGCTACTGTTCAGAGCTGAGCACATCCTGGCAGCCTGGCCTTCTGTCTGCTGCTTGGGTAGATTTTCCCACAGCAGTTTCACTGACTTTATTCTTTGGAATTCTCTACCATTTTGTGCAAATTTATATTTCCATGATTGCATCCTACTTGTGTAAAATGGCTACAGACTTCTGCATTTGGGGCACATTCCAATAGCTCTAGGCTGAAGCTATAGGCTTCATTCATTTATTGAAGGTCTAATCACCACTGCCCCAGAATGTGACTGCATTTAGAGAGGAGGCCTTCCCTCCCAGCACTCTGAGAGGCAGAGGCAGGTGGATTTCTGAGTTCGAGGCCAGCCTGGTCTACAGTTGCCCTCTCTCATCTGGAATCTCCACATGTCTCTGTATGCACACTTCCTAGGATCATGGTACCGCTTCCTTTCCTTATACAGTACCCAGTATTATGAAAGCAGTACTTCGACTGTGGCTCATTTAACTTTAATTAAACATTAGATGCCAGATCTCTCTCTAACTGCTATCACATTAGGGAATCTCAATTTTGCTCACAATAGTATTTAGATATTTTTTGTATGAAGTAATGTGAATCACTGTTAGAGCAATGTCCATTTAATTGTTGTTATTAATTGCATTATCCTTATGTAAGTTTTCTGACACATACAATTTTATTTTGATGATTAGTCATTCTACCCTTGCTCTTGACTTTCAGGGATCATTGCTGTACAATCATTACTGCGATAATGAAAAAAATAAGATCTCCAACTCTAAGAAAAATTCTAAATTATTTGCTGTTATTGAAATGTATACATTAGCTGGGCGGTGGTGGCGCATGCCTGTAATCCCAGCACTCTGAGAGGCAGAGGCAGGTGGATTTCTGAGTTCGAGGCCAGCCTGGTCTACAGAGTGAGCTCCAGGACAGCCAGGGCTATACAGAGAAACCCTGTCTCGAAAAAAAACAAATCCAAAAACTCAAAAAAAATGTATACATTAAAACTATACATGAACTTTTAACATATGCTCAAAATAATTTATGCAGAAAAGATGATTAAATGCTAATTACATTAGGATAAGTTTTCCCTATATTTATTTATTCATTTTTCATCCCATTCACTGCTCCCCACACAGTCACCCTCTCTTAATCCTTCCCCCATCCTCCCTTCCCTTCTCCTCTGACTGGGTGGAGATATGCTTTTACAATATGTGGAGGTATGTGGAGATATGTTATGTAACAATTCACTTTGAAATGAATTTAATTCAAAGAAACAATCTAATTAGAAAATGACTTTATAATTAGAAATAATTATAGTCAATTTGCATATATGCTAAAGTGACAAATATATATATATTTAATATCATTCATTATACATTGAGAATTTGTATGGAAACTTACTTTATTTCATGACCAGAATGTAGGTGCCTATGGCTAGAGTTCCTGTGAGAAGTGAAACATTAAAATGGACTTTTTTCTTGGAAAAAAATAAAAGATGAGAACATAGGGCAGGCCCTAACTCCATTTGACTGGTTTCCCAACAAGAGGCAATTTGGACACCCAGAATCCTTGGGACTTGAACACACAGAAGAAAGAGCATAAGGAGACACAAAGAAGCAACTAGCTGCATGGCAGAGGGAGGCTGTAGAAGAATCCAACCATATTGACACCTTGATCTTATAGTTTTCACCTTCACATGTATAAGAAAATTGCAGGCCTGGTGGTGGTGACACTCACCTTTAATCCCAGCACTCAGGAGGCAGAGGCAGGAAGACCTTTAAGTTTGAGGCCAGCCTGGTGTATAGAACGAGCTCCAGGAGAGCCAGGACTATACAGAGAAACACTGCCTTGAAAAAGAAAGAAAGAGACACAGGGCCTAAGATCAATGGAGTAGCTGGGACGGACGTCTTCCCGCCCCATTGGCACCAGGGGACCGGGAGACTCCACAGCCTTCTGTGCACATCCCACCAGGAGAGAGTGATCTCCCAGCAGCACTTTCACTTCTGAGCATAGAGGTGAGATCTCCACCTTCTCTCTGGAGGGGTACAGCTAGGAGCACACAGGGCATAAGATCAGTGGAGCAACTGGGACAGAAGTCTTCCTGATACCATTGGCAACAGGAAACCAGGAGACTCCACAGCCTCTGTGCACAGCCCACCAGGAGAGAGTGATCTCCCAGCAGTTCTTTCACTTCTGAGCTCAGAGGAGTAAGGACACAGGCTTACAGTCCCACAGGAGGAACTCTATCTAGAGACAACAATATCAGCTAGCACCAGAGATAATCATATGGAAAAAGGCAAGCACAAGAGCCCTACCAACAGAAACCAAGACCTCATGGCAATATCAGAACCCAGTTCTCCCACCACAGAAGTCCCGGATACCCCAACACACTGGAAAAGCAAGAGTTAGATTTAAAATAGTATCTCATGATGCTGATAAAGGGCTTCAAGAAAGACTTAAATAGCTCCCTTAAAGAAATACAGAAGAACATTAGTCAACAGGTAAAAGCCCTTAAAGAGGAAACACAAAAATCCCTTAAAGAAATACAGGAGATCATAGGCCAATAGGCAGAAGCCCTTAAAGAAAAAACACAAAAATCCCTTAAAGAATTACAGAAAAGCACAAACAATCAAGTGAAGGAACTGAACAAAACCATCCAGGACCTAAAAGTGGAAGTAGAAACAATAAAGAAATCACTAAGTGAGACATCTCTGGAGATAGAAAACCTTGGAAGGAATTCAGGAGTCATATAGATGCATCGACAACAGAATACAAGAGATAGAAAAAAGCACCTCAGACTGAAGATACCATAGAAAACATTGAATCAACAGTCAAAGAAAATGCAAAATGCATAAAGCTGGTAACACAAAACATCCAGGAACTCCAGGACACAATGAGAAGACCAAACCTAAGGATTATAGGTATAGAAGAGAGCGAAGATTTCCAACTTAAAATGGTCAGTGAACATCCTCAACAAAATTATAGAAGAAAACTTCCCTAACCTAGAGAAAGAGATGCCCATGAACATACAAGAAGCCTTCAGAACGCCAAACAGACTGGACTAGATCAGAAAGTCCTCCTGGCACATAATAATCAAAACACCAAATTCACTAAACAAAGAAAGAATATCAAAAGCAGTAAGGGAAAAAGGGCAAGTAACTTATAAAGGCAGTCCTATCAGAATTACACCAGACTTCTCACCAGAGACGATGAAAGATCCTGAGCAGACCTCATACAGACCTTAAGAGAACACAAATGTCAGCCCAGGCTACTATACACAGCAAAACTCTCAATCATCGTAGATGGAGAAACCAAGATATCCCATGATAAAATTTACACAATATCTGTCCACAAATCCAGCCCTACAAAGGCTAATAGATGGAAAATGCCAACACAAGGAGGGAAACTACACCCTAGAAAAAGCAAGAAAGTAATCTTTTTCCAACAAACCCAAAAAAAGATACCCACACAAACATATAAATAACATCAAAAATAATAGGAAGCAACAATCATTATTCCTTAATATCTCTTAACAACAATGGACTCAGCTCCCCAATAAAAAGACATAGACTAAAAGAAATATTTCTCATGTAAATCTTCATTTTTATCAGAAAATGTTTGTAATTCCCCTTTTAATTAATTTAGTAATGTTTTAAAGTCTACCATTTTATCTGCATTATTTTTCATGATAATCAATTTTAATGTCTTTCTATATATTTCCTCTATTTTATCAGAAATGTTTTCAATGTAAATCTTTTTATCACAAATGTTTCTAATTGCATCTTCAATTAATTTAGAAAGAATTTTTATATCTACCACTTTATATATAAAATTTTCCATGAAATAGTCAATTTTAATGTGCTTTTCTATATAGTTCTTGAATTTTACCAGAAATATTTTCCATATAAATCTTCAATTGTATCTGAAAATGTTTATAATTCTACGTTCAATCAAATTAGAATTTTCTTTATGTCTATCACTTTATCTGTATAATTTCCATGATATTCTTTAATTTTAGCATGTTTTTCTGTATTTTTTTCAATTTTATCAGAAATATTTTCCATGTAAATCTTCAAGTTTATCAGAGAATGTTTATAATTCCACTTTCAATCAACTTGGGAATATTTTTGTGCCTACTATTATTACGTCTATATAAAAATTTCCATGATAATCTTCAATTCTAACATGTTTAAAATTTTTAACACCTAAAATTTTTCTACATTTTTATCAGAAACATTTTCCATCTAAATCTTCAATTCTATCATAAAATTTTTATATTTCATATTTCAATTAATTTAGCAATGTTTTACATGTCTACCACTTTACTTCAATTTTCTATGAAAATTGTCAATTTTAATGTGTTTTTCTATGTATCTCTACTATTTTAGCTGAAATATTTTCCATTAAATCTTTAATTTTATAATAAAGTGTTTTTACTTCCCCTTTCAATAAAAAAAGAAAAAAGAAATATTAAAGCAAAAAAAAAAAAGAAAAAGAAAGAAGGGAAGGAAGGAAGGAAGGAAGCAAGGAAGGAAAGAAGTTGAAGTGGCAGTTTTCACACTCAACTGGCTTGCTAGAACTGTACATACTTTAATGGTCTTCCAACTCAGGCTGTGAGGCGGTAGTTCTTGGGAGGTTCCACCTATTTTCAAGTCACTTGAAAAGGTCATGTAAAACCTTCTTATCCAGAAGTTGTAGATCTACAGCACTGTATGAATCTCCATCCTCAAAAGGGTGGGTGGGGGCACCGTGAGTGAAGCACTTGCCGTACAATTGTGGGGGCCAGATATGGGAATCCCAGGATCCATGTTAAAAGCTGCATGGATGTGGTGGTCTGCCTGTACCCCCACCTCAGAGGTAGAGATGGAATCACTGGGACAAGTTATAAAGTAGATTGCCTAAGCAGCTAGTTCTAGCCTCAGCAAGAAGGCCTAAGCAAATAAAATAGAGGTTAATCAACGATGATATGTTAGATCAACCTCTGGCCTCCACACACACACATGTACACACATGCATGTGTACCCACACATGTGTATCAGCAAGTACACATACATACATGCAAGTACATAGGCATAGCATGCACACACACACACACACACACTCACGTGGGTGCGCACACATACATGTAAAATCTCCATTATGGCCTAGATGAGGCCGGACTCTTTAAAATACTCCAGGGAAAAGCACACAGGGCACAGGGCACACTTTGTTCTGATAACTATAAGGACTGTTGTGTGAATATCTACTCCCCGCCAGTCTGGCCAGCAGTTCCTCCCTGGGGCTCCTCTACGAGGCTTGCAGAGTGAAGCCACCCAGACAGGGACTTGGCAACTCTATCCAGTTCTGTAGTCAAGTTTCAGAGAGACAAAACATTAAAAAAAAAATGAGTGTGGGTACAGCTTGAAAAAGGAATGGAGACAAAGCTGTTATGCAGACAGATTGAGAAAGAACACTTGGAGTCCCTCCCTGTACAGCAGCGTAAGTGTGACAGTGGACCAGTGATTCAGTCACAGGAAGTGGTTTGGCATTCTAACCTAGAGCAATTACATTAAGGTCTTCACCACCGGCTCTGAGCTTGCTCAATCCCAAGTGTGGACTGATAACACATGCGGGTATGTATTAAACAGATTCCATGGTGTACCAGCTTCTGTGGCGTCAGGTCATAGTCTATAGCTTTTTCCTGCATCTGCAGGATGATTGTTGTTCATGCGGGAAGAACTGTCCTACCTTCCTGGTGAGGAAACTGTCTTCTGTGAGCTAGCTTTCACAAAGGGCAGTCCTGTACTAACATCGGTGAGGGTGAGGGGATTCAATCCAGGTCTTACTCAAAACCACGCATTTAACCATAAAACACCACATTTAACTATTTTGTCATGTTGCCTCTAGAATTTTCAAGTACTCACTGAATTCAGTATCACACAGTGGCTGAATATGTCAACTCTATTAAATTAGTAGAAATATCACTGTTGGTGTGTGTGTGTGTGTGTGTGTGTGTGTGTATACTATACAGAACCTCTGTATCAAAAGCACCTTTACAGCCTAAGTACACCTTAACACACTATTTGCTCCACTATGTGGCACTAACGAAAAGTGACAGGAATCCTTTAATATCCCAGAAAGTTGGAGTATAAACAGGAATTTAATTTATATGCAAAAAAACCCCTGGGAAATGAGTTTTTTTTTTCTTAGCTATTCAAAAGATGTTCTTCAGTATTATTTTTACCCTGAGATGAAGTTGTGTTACATGTCTATTCATTTGGTACATTGCAAGACTGGTATGATTAGATAAGGTACAATTCTGGTGTGATTAGATAAGGTACAGAAGATAAGGTACAGAAATGGCAGCTCACCCAAGGGAAAGAAAGTAGTGTTTTTAAGCAGGGATGATGGATTTGGTTTAAAAAAAGTTGTACTGCACTTTTATACTAATGAAATCAGACAGATTATCTTTATTCCTCCACCCAAGAAAAACTGGTATTGATTTAACTTTTCGTTAAAAATCTGTTTAGTTTCTTTCCATCTGACCTATTCTCATGCCTGGCATTTACGCACAACCAGACTCTCCATGGTGACATCAACTAAATGGCTCCCTCAAGTTTCATTTCCAATTGATGCCTAGCGTCTAAGTGTGTGTGTGAGTTCACAGCTCTGCATGACTAATGCAGACCATTTACAAGCTATCTATCATCTTCCCTCAGACTAGAGGCTCTCTCAGCCCCACTTCTAAATATATTTTTGTAAAAGGGCATATGAGTCACGAAAGCTCACTTTCAATACTGGGGTTAGCACAGAAGGT
The DNA here is from genome assembly GCF_947179515.1 of Apodemus sylvaticus. Classification (NCBI taxonomy): domain Eukaryota; kingdom Metazoa; phylum Chordata; class Mammalia; order Rodentia; family Muridae; genus Apodemus; species Apodemus sylvaticus. Next base: position 35,661,571 of record NC_067475.1, on the reverse strand, counting down.
AAGCATGAGAAGATGCCGTATTCTCTCGCTATTTAATGTTCTACATCCAGTGCCAGGCAAAGCAGTAAGTAGAAAGCACAGCACAGTAAATGAATGCCAGGGATGCATTTCCTGCTGCTTGGGGTGGGAGGGCACACACTTTAACACTCTGTTTTCTTTAGGGGTAGTTGTGATGGGGATCCCACAAGATCTTGTTAATGAACCAGAGACAGCACAGATCTAGCCGGCCTGTTGATGCTATAGTAAGATTTAAATAAACTCACTCAGTTTTAAACATGTCTTTGCTTTCACTGTTCACATACAGACATGTAAGACAGACAGGACAGATAGACAGACACAGAGGGAAGGAAGAGAGGAGAGAGAGAGAGAGAGAGAGAGAGAGAGAGAGAGAGAGAGAGAGAGAGAGAGAGAGAGAGAATGATTGAAGAAGAGATTTTTGTTTTGCTTTTTAAAACTCAAACACTCCAAAGGATTACAGTTTGATATATTCCTGCCTTGTCTTCATATGAATATATTCATTTAATTTCCTGTTCTCTGGCTGCAAAACAAGAAAGAAAAGCCCGGGGTTAGCTGCTGTCTTCTCAGACTGCTCTCACTATATATAAATGGACTAAATCCCCGCAGCCTTGCATTCTGTGTTACTGATCAGATTACCTAGTTCCCTTTCCCCAGATCCTTAAAAGCTCCAAAGTCATTTACTAGATAGCCTCAAAATTAAAAAGAAAGAAAAAAAAGCCTTGTTTTGCCCAGTTGAGTAACCGTAAGAATAAAAGTTCCTTGGGGCTGTGGCGAGGTAATCCAGTGCATGGCATCGTCTGGCCTCACAGAATGTTACTAAATAAAAACACTAAGAAAAAAAGACAGTTCATGTATTTCTGTTGGCTTCATGTTGGCCTCATTTAACAAGCTGTGATTCTCCTAAAATAGCCTGGTCATAAAGAAGGACAAACCACCACTGCAACACTTAACACTTATACATTTTATTTAGTTAAATCAGCCATTGTACAACATTGCAGCTATGTATTGTTAGTGTTGTATTGTTTTTCCAATAACTAATACATGCCCTCATAGATATATTCAATTAGTGTTATCACCATGGGAACAAGATGCTGATTCATCAAATGAAAATTCACTTCTTCTCACAGTATTCAAGTTTTTGATAACACAGCAAAAAAAAAAAATCAAAATTGAAGAAAAAAAAAGAGAAGAACCATTAAGTTGCCACACAGACATCATCTGCACTGCAAATAACACAACAGAAAGGCTTTTCATGAGCTCCAGGGCAAAGGTCTGACAAGATGGCCACCATGTATTTCAAAAAGGGCTGCCACCCACCTCTCTCAGTTTGGATGCCAAAGAATACTTTGTTTCTACTCAATCCCCAGAAAGCGCTAGTGCTGGAGATTCAGGAGATTTGGCTGATGGGGAACCTCTCTCCCAGGAAAATTCTTCTCTTGGCAATGTTACTTAAGAAGATGAAGTGCTACTATTTGTCGTGTTTGTGTCTGACATTCCCAGCAATGAGTCAGTTCTGCACACAGGAAAAGGCCAGATAGGACTGGAAAAATTTCAATCTCTGGAGGGTAGACTCTTCTTTCTTTTTAATTTCATCTTCATTGAATATACTTTCTTTAACAAATAACTGATTCAAAACGTATACTGTTTATATGAATATATTTGTGAATATATTTATATATATATGTTAAAATGCTACACAGCTTCAATCACTAGAGGGATTAGACATAGGGCAGAGGGATCACTCAGACTGTCTTTGTCCCTTCTCTGAAACAAATAGAAAGTCACACAAATGCACTTCAGTTTTCAAGGGTATCTGGGTTTCAAATAAATAAACCAAAAAAAAAAATTAATGAAAACCAAATTTTCCAAAATCTCGCCTGCAAGATGAAGGGCAGACGTGGCTAGAAAGTAGAAACTCAGAGTGAAAACCGTTAGTGTGATAAGAAAGGACTTTGTGTGTGTGTGTGTGTGTGTGTGTGTGTGTGTGTGTGTAATGCTACATGCAGATATTAGAGGAAAGGTAAACTTGGAGATGGGGACAAAAAGAAAAGAAAAGAAAGCACTCCAACATGGTGACAGCATTTAACCTTTTGTGTGGTGCATAAATCTTGTTTCCAATGAATTATCTACAGTGCAGTGGCCAGAAGAAAGTACCACCAGTAAGACAGCGTGGTTTGCTAAAGCAGTAATGAACACTGGAAAACTACAGTAGTTATAGCTTTTAAAATACCCTGCCAACGTGTCCAAAGTCCAAAACACCTGAAGGTGCTAGAACACAACCCCTGAAGCTTCTAGCACCAGAATACCTCACTGTTTCCTCCTGCTTGCCTGTGAGCCCTTCTCCCCCTCCCTCAGGGTCGCAGTCCGAGAGCCAATGGCTGATGGCTGACCAGTACTAGAGACCGCTCCTTGGGATTCTTCTTCAAGATTATGATCCCGACGGCTTTAAGAGCAAAGGCTACTCTGGAAGTTCTAAGGACGTGCCTAGGTCTGAAGTGTTCCTTCCGTAGAACTATATTACCATTCGATTGTGTTAGCAATATTGTAATTAACCATTGTTCAGCAATATCTAGAGGCTTTTATTCCGTGATGCCCAGTGTAATTATGACAGGCAGTGGTTTGAATCTTACTCTGTTGTTTGTCTGAGAATTTCGGCTATATACATTATACATAGATCTCCTCGGAAGGATTCCCCTGTCACTTGAAGAAGTCTGCAGGTGAAGTTCCTCTGATTAATGGATTTTCATGGAGCTTGATTAGAAGCAAACAATGGAGGCGCCAGTTCCCAGGTTAGCACAGATGCTCAAAATAGAGGATACAGCATCCGGAATGGAGGATGCTATCTTTGGTCACAAATTAGCTTATAGTTAGAGAGGGGCGGGGAGAGAGAAGTAAAAGTAGATGCTGTGTGTTTGCTGAGAGTGGAAGCGTCACGCCACGGGATCCCAGTGATCAGGCCACGTCAGTCACTCCTGCGTGGAAATGGGAAGTTGCATATTGAGTGGGTTTGTGGTGTCTGGGGAGAACTGGGCGGCTCCTCATTTGGCCTCTGGCTTTGTGTCCTCCTTGCAGAAATGCCGAAGGAGTTGCTGGAGATCTCGCTGGAGGTCGTCTTGGTCCAGTGCTCCGGGAACATCCTCCAGGTGCTCCACATTGATGTGTTTCCCCTGCTGGTCCTTCACCACAGCTCTCCTCTGCGTCCTGGCTTTATTCATGGTTGTCCTAGGAAGCAGAGGAGATTATTAGGCTCTGTCCCCCTCAACACCCAAGTACTTCCTGTTTCACCTTTGCATCTGTTTCTGTCAGCTTAAGGACAGGCATATTTCTCATAAATGAGCCTCTCTTATCAGAAAGGACTCACAAAACCTTAGATATGGTATTTTGGAACAAATGCTGATTATTTTTTTCATCTTTTAGAAATACTTCATATGCAAGACTTCATATGAAAAGACTTCCTTCATTTTATTTTCTTAGAGAAGCCAGGCCATGACTCATATTTGCGTTGAGCTGCATGGATCTGAAAGATCCTTGCCTACTCTGAAATAACCGCCCCACAGGCACCACTGGCACGCTCAGAAAAAAATCATTTAAAAATCTACTCACTTCCCAGACCTGAATTCTGCCCAAATTTTATTTTACTAGAACTTTCTCGTGAGATTCAGATATTTAAAAACTGGAATATTCTATCAATATACAAGAAAGGGACTATCAACAGGAAGGCCTCTGAAGCTTCCCTGAGAGTTGGCAAGGGAGGAAGAGAAAATGGATGTGACTTGTAAGAGTTGACACTTCCTGGTGTATCCTCAGGACCCCTCCCCCCCCATGGCCTTTGCTCCTTCTGCGCACCCCTGGATGCCAGTCAGCAGGCTGCTCCCTTCCCTGTCTCTTCACGAGGAGCTTCTTGAGAAAAGATGCTGGAACTTATTGTTTTATTTCATACAGTTATTTTCTTAGATTCCCCCACTTGAAAAATGCTACTACAATTTGTTCTTTCTGTCTTCTCCTTGCTTTCTACCTATGAGAATAATGTTTCAGCTGCAAATGTGTGTTGAGTATATTTTATGTACTATCCTCGTTATAACAAATAAAAGCTGACTTTAGAGGATTTTTAACTACATCCCACATTAATTTTTTTTTAAAAGCGTTAGATAAGGGACTGGGATTCCTGAGCCTGGGTCCATATCTGAGAAGTCATAGATCTTCAAATCCAACAACAGAGAAGGACCAGCATTTTCCTCATGAATTCCCAGTGTTTAGAAACTAGAGTTCTCACCATGGTCAAACCTGGAAACACTCACTGGCGTGATCTTGTATTCTAAAAATTTACTTATTCCATAGCACTTCCAGCTTTCCTCTCAATATCCTTGCTCCCTTCTCCCTTCCCCCAAATCTCTCACCCCAGTAGATATTACATAAATTGTGTTTTTCAATTGATGACATATCTACATTTGTTCACCTTAATGCAATGTTCAAACTTGATTGCTGTGGATGCAATCAGTTGTGATATTTCTGGTGGTTCCCATCATTGCTGCTTCTTTTTCTCCACAAAAGTAAATACTAGCCTCTTTCTGTAGAGGTTAGGAGAAGCTTCATAGCTCTGGTGTCACAGGGCAGGCCTATAGAGTAAGACTGACTCTCTCTCTCTCTCTCTCTCTCTCTCTCTCTCTCTCTCTTTCAGTTTTATATAGATGATTGCAGATGTTTATCTCATACGATAAATGTGTAAACTGAAGTGCTATGCACCATAGAGTTCCACACTGCCTAGCGGGGTGAATGCAGAGTGTCTGTCTCTATCTTTGGCTTTGTGTCCACCACTGTTAAGGACACATTGAGTCAACTGCCTCCCAAATCTATTCTAGTTCACAGATGCTAGAGCACCAGGGTTTGTGAAGACTGTATGGTTTAGTTTGAACAACTGAACAAAGGAGTTAAATATTCAGAACAGCAGAAACATTTTGTCCTTAATTCATATGGCATTTAAAAGTTCTAGGAGAGCAGTAACATTCTTCCATCCAAATTCATAGCTACTACTGTTTCTCCCTTTTGAGCAGAGGGTGAGAATATGACAGAACCTTTAATTTCTCTATTCTAATTACTATGTTCCAGAAACCTAAAATAGCCCAGTGGAGTACTATAAATGATGATTGTTCTGCTCTTTTCAATGAGACGAGAAGCACTGCAATAACTTGGGTTCCCACGGTATCTTTCACTGAGAAGCTGAGAAGTCTCTGTGTGTCCTGATGCTTACAATGGTGCCAGAGGACCAAAGACGTGAGAGCAAACAGAAGTAAGGCCCAGCTCAGGCATCCAGCTTGCGGGCAGTTCACCATGCCTCACAACTGGCACCCTTCACACACGTGGGAAAGGCTGCTCGCTACTTGAACAAGCTCTTACCAAAGCTGCTTTCGGCAGCACTTAGTACATTCTAGGGCGCCGAGCTTCGGCTCTAATTTCTTGCCCCTCGCATGCAGAGTCATGAAACTTGTGAACAGTGAAAAGCAGGTGCTATCCAAAGCCACGATAGACAGACATGGAGCTGGATACGGTTAGTTGCCAGGCTAATCAGCGTGCCATCGGTTAGATTTCTCTTCACATTATCTCCAAATCTAGGAACTCGGTGGTATACCCCACCTGCTTGATTATGTGGCCAATTTTCTAGAACCCAAAAGGTCAAGTGGTATAAAGAAATGCTTGCTATCGTCTCAGTATTGGTTTGAAGGCATCAGTGGACATTGTAGAGTCGACACACTGACAGGGCCATGCCTGATCTGTGCCTTCTCATACATGACAGTCAACAGCTCAGAAGGGCTCTACCCTTTTCTAACGTTAGAAAACAGTTGTATCATGTTAGTTGGCAAAACATCACCCCATGCTAACCCAAACCTCTTAATTATTGATCCATCCTCCTTCAGGATTTCGTTCTCTACTAAACTGGGCAAGTGGACTTTCATGTGGCTACCTGTGTAACCCAAAGCCTGAGGTAAGAAAAAGAGAAAACAAGACTTGACTCATAGACCACAAACTTTAAAACAGTCTACTGCTTGACTAATTGTGGTGACACAGATAGAAGTACCTGATGGGACAAATGACAACTCCTACGGTTCATATGGGTATTGAGTTTTATTTAACAATTCCCTTAAAATTCCACTGGTGTCACAGAGAGTTTTACCCTGCTTGTCAAAAGCTTGTAACTAACATCTATGCTGACAGACTTTAGATGACTTCTTTGTTTTACCACACTGCTTCTGATTATGGAGATCTGAATGATAAAGGACATGTTCAGAGGTAAAACCAAGAACATTCTTCAGTATACAACCGGAGATTTCACCTTTTGAACCGCCAAGAACTTAAATGTGCAGAACTAAAAGTATTTGAAGAAAGCTGGTTTTTAAGATGCAAATATACTGTGCTAGTTCAATATGGCTGTTAATACTATTATCCTTGTTATATGGTTGATCTAGTACCTGCAGATCAAACCCAGTGCTTTGTGAGGGACAGGCAGATACTCTAAAATACAATTGCACCCCCAGGCCACTGTGAGTAGGTAGAGGGCACAGAATATAGCATTTAACTTAATGTTTTTTTTAATTGTAGATATCTGTATATGTCTGTCTGTCATCCCTTCTTCAACCCGTAGAGCAGATGTGTTTCGGGATTGAGACAGTTTAGTATCTACTGATATTCACTGTATATTATTAAAATCTCAGAGAAATCAAAGGCCATACATATCCTTTAATCAGGTTCAGTGCATTCCATTCACAGAGAATGAATATTTTATAAGTTTCTAAGAGGTCTGCATGTTTTACCAGTTTTGTTGCAGCTTCTTCCTTTGCTTTCTAATTCTAAACTGGTTTATGCAGAGTCAAATTGGGTTCCCCTAACTCAGAAAATTGGCTTTGTTTTGTTGTTTTGATTTTTTTCCCAGAATTTCTCACGTTTGCAATCAAATTGAGAGTCTGTGGTTCTGACACTAAAGAGCTATTTCCTAACTATTGAGAATTTAAACGACAACAAATGCTTTTGAAATTAGAATAAATGTAATTTTCTTTAATGCTGATCAATGAGGATATTAGCTAACAAGGATAAGTTCTAACATCTAATGGGTTCTCCACTCTACACTATTCTGTGTTTACTTTTTTCCCCCTATTTTTGAGACAGGCTGCCACTAAGAGGTCCAGGCTGGCCTGAATTCATTTTGTAGCATACAATAGCTTTGAACTTGTGAGACCCTGCTAGCCACATCGGTGCCAGTATTCCAAGCCTTAGATATCATAGCTGGCTTTGAAATTTAACAGACATAGGGAATCTTGGACTCTGGAGACTCTGACCCCATATCAGCAGGAATGATTCTTAAACGTCTGTGTTTCTAACAGCCCTTTTGGGTGACAAGAGTGAATACCACTGGGCTGAGGAAATATTATTTCACCATACAAATTGTTCAAGAAGGAAACCTGGTCGTTTGAGTTATCCTAACACCTTCCATAAGTCTGTGCATGAAAAGAAACAGTGACAAATGAACGCAAAGCAACCATGAAATGCACATGAAAGGAAAATAAACACAAAATGAACCAATGCCTCTGTACCTCTTCAAAGTCATCTTTGGCTGAAGGAAGGTCAGTGGCTAAGCTAGAGTCCCCCAGACTCTTCTCCATCCGTTCTCCATGTACCATTGTTGTTTTAACAACTTTGCTGACTCTACGGCCTTCTACTGGTTCAGCCTGAAACTGTGAGGTACTGGACAAAATGCTGGGTTCAGACAAAGTCACCTAATGGATGAAGGACACGTGACAGACAATTCCAACTGATAAAATGGAACAAAGGATGACATTTTCTGTGCTGTGAAATAAAGTGGTTATAATACTGGCTTTCTAAAAATGGCAATTAGGAATAAAAGAGCAATTTGGTCTATTTGAGTGTGCTTTACCACAGCACTGAGCTAGTTGATGGGTCTTGAATAAAATCGTACCAGCCACATTTCTAAAAGGCTGACAGGTACGGTGTAGACTGATGATGTAGACTTGATCTCTTCCCCACAATTATTTCTTTTGCAACATGAAGATAAACTCAACCACTGAAGGAAGAGCATGAAAAGCTATTGGAGACAAAGTAGGTGGCTAGATGGCCTCAAGTCCGTAATCATAGAATTCTAAAGATATGAATAAATTCAGAACAGTAAGACTTTCAAATTGTGTGTCTACAAGAACCCATGTGTGTGGTGGTCTGAAGCCTTCCAACAGGAAAGTGAAACAGAAAATGATAAATTATGAAGCACAGAGTTTCAGATCATAATGTTAATGACCCTGAAATGCAGAAGTTTGAGTTTCAAACACATGTCTAAAGTGACCTTTGGAAGGCTGGTGCACCAATAGCATCCAAGCACTGCAGTACACTTGGACACTGTCTTTTCATGACACACATCTAGCCAGGAAAAAAATGGATTTTATTCTCTTAAAATTTGACTTTGGATTTCTACTGTAATCAACTATGAAGCAAATACAACATAGAAATGATAAGAACCAAACAAGACAATGAGTATAATGGCCACATAAAACTGAGATTCAGTAGGAATGAGCTCTTTCTTTCTTCTTCCTTCTTTGTTTCTTTCTTTCTTTCTTTCTTTGTTTCTTTCTTTCTTTCTTTCTTTCTTTCTTTCTCTCTCTCTCTCTCCCTCTCTCTCTTTCTTTCTTTCTATTTTTATTTATTATTTATTTTGTCTATGATCTGTCTTTCTCTATAAAATAAACTCTGCAGAGCTGTGTGGCCTCACCTCTGACTGCTGGGTGTCACTCTTCAATACCACGCGCTTTATCACTTTGGAATAGCTGTCCCCATCCTCGATGTTGACTGGCTCCTGTGGCACTCCCTGCATGGTAATCTCCTCCTTCTCTGTGCCATCAGAGGACACGTACCGCCTAATGATTTTTCGGGTGACCTGAAAAACATTTCATGAGTCTATCTCATTTTTTGAGTTACGGTACCATACTAGTGATAGCATTTGAACAGGAAGAGTAAGGTCAGTCCTGTACAGAGCCCCTGGCCAGTACCTTCTTCACCACGGTGTGTCCATTCTCATCAACATATTCTTCTTCTGTGACCGTCTCTGGAGGTATGTCAGGCATATCATCTCCCTAAACAGTGGGAGAAAAGTGTTACTCAAGACTCTGGTGCTGTCCTGAAGAACACAGTCAAGTGTTTTTAATGTGAGGAATGTTAGAAAGCCAGACAGAGGTCTTGAGAAGTATTGCTGAGATGCAAAATCCTGTCAGTTTGATTAATAAAAGTTAAAACAAGTCAGCAGGTAGATTAAAAAAGAAATAGCAACAAAAAAATCATGCTCAGGAGAAATCTCGCCAAAGTTAGGTAAAACTTAATCAACCAATAAAAATGGATAAGCAAGAGGAGAGAAGTCGAAGCCAAGAAGCCAGATCGTTCTTCTGCGTGCAGGCACTCTCAGAGGAAGGCTGCAAACATCCTTGGTTCTACATTCCTTTATAAAGGAATACAGGAAGATGGGAGCCTCTTTCCACGCATGCGCTACCTACAGAGCATGCTCAGCCTATGCTGTTTTGGGTCATTTAGTGAGGGACAGAGCTGCCCCAACGTGCAGTAACTTAAGAGTGAATACCTGGATGATCACTCTCCGACGGACAACCCTGGTAGTTACCATGGCCTCCTCATCAGAGCTGACCTCCAGCTCCCCTAATTCCTCTGTGAGCTCCTGGTGGAAGCATGTAAGGATCATTGGTTTTGGTTTTGCTTTGATTCTTTAAAAAAAAATCTAATCGAAAACTTTCTTGAGATAGGATCTCACTTGGTAGACCACCCTGGCCTTGAATTTCCCATCATCCTCTCCCAAGCTCCCAAATGCTAGGTTTACAGATGTGACCCACTGCATGTGGCTGCATTGGTTTTGCTTCATTTGCTATTGGATGTCTTGACTATAGCATATTCTGAAATTGTATGCTGGTGAAAAAAATCATTTTTTTTTGGTGGGGAAAAATGCATGTGTGGTCATCTCAAGACTCAACATGTATGTAGTTTTATGGCTTCCAGCATCCTAGAGAAATCCCGCAATCTGAGAGCTGTCAGAAAAGTCATCTGTCAAAATTGGCCCCAAAGATATGTGTTTCCCACATGAATCCTTGTTCTGGAAACTTGTACTAAGAACCAGGTGAAAACACGGGGCCTAAGGCGCACAGTAGACACTTGCCAATCTGTGGACCAGTCTTGACTAGGCCCAGAATTATCCTATACATGGAATAGTTTGTATTTGTACCTGAGCTTTCTGAAGGGAAGTCAAATTTCCTGGACACATTAGTTAATAGTACATTTTCCTGACATCAAAAGTTGTAGGCCTCGAACAATATTAGACTAGTTTTTCAAAGAAGTTCAGAGAATACTTTGATTAAGGACTTTGAGCCATTGGGAGGCAGAGGCAGGCAGATTTCTGAGTTTGAGGCCCACCTGGTCTATAGAGTGAGTTCCAGGACAGCCAGGGTTATTCAGAGAAACCCTGTCTTGGGGAAAAAAAGGAGTTTGATCCAAAGTGAGAGATGAGTCTAGGAATATATATAATTTTAGATGAGAAAATATGTCTTAGGAGTCATCAGCTGTCAGTTTTTCCTAATGAAGCATGACTTCCTCCCCTCCTTTCCTTTCTTCTTCCTCTCCCTTCCTCTCCTCTCCCCTCCCCTGCTCTTTTCTCCTCTCTCTATTCTGCCCTTCCAAGTTTTCTGACAGCATCTTGCTTTGTTGTATCCCAGGTTGGTTTTAAAATCATGACCCGCCTGCCTTGGATTTCAGAGTCCTGGGATAACAGGTATGGACTCCCATGCCCAGCTTGCAGTGGCATTGGCTTTGTTTTCAAAGGAAAGGAGTACATTCGATTAGCTTAATACATCTCAGATTGCCCAAGTTATAGCTCTGCAACCTTCTCTTTGAAAGGAAAACATACAAGTTAAAAACCAAATTATACATTAAATACATTTAGGAACCTACTGCCCAGCAATATGGTCAGATGCTGTATAAAAATGTGTTTTTTTAAAAAATGAAATCTCAGAACATAAAATGCTGTTTAAAGCTTTTACTCTTCAAAGGAAAGAATCTCTAATTTCATGAGGAAGACGTTAGGATTTGCTCAGTCTACTTCCCAGGCTTCTCCTGGGAGAGGAGTTGTGAGGAGGAGTCTCCTCAGACAGTGCTGAGGTCTGTGGACAATCTAGACCATATTTGGGGAATCCAAGGTTTATGGCCTGCACCTCTACCCACAACTTTAAAACTCTCTTTATGACAAACAATGCATCACAATACACTCTCAGGCCACTGACAGGCACTAGGACAATAAAAGATGACAACAGGTTTAGGGACAGTGCTTTTGTTCCCCCTAAGTTATTGCCAAAACCAATCTGAGGAACTCAAACTTGCAAATTTCACTGGTAAGATGGTTCTTCTCTCCAGCAGAGGTGTTTCTGGGCAGACTCCATCTGCATCTCCATGCTCCACAAGGGGGTGGAAAAGTTACAGCTTTTATCTCCATACATGCACTGTGCTGTGCATAATACACACACACACACACACACACACTCAACTCCACACACATTAATTTTTTAACAAACTTATACTTTTGCAATGAGCAGCTTTTGGGTGCTACCCACCTGGAATATGCTAATGCCAGTGCTAATAGCATAAGATAATAATGCTAATGCTCACAGCCAGCATCACATTGGCACTGTCAGCAGGTTTGCTCATCAACATCACCATCACCACCATTGCACATGACCCTAGTAACTTTTCAAAGCTGTGCTATATTGTCTTACTGCATAGAGAGTTAGTTGTTTTCTCAGCAGAAGGATTTCCCATGATGCAATCTGAGCTCCCAGTAAGAGAGCTAACATCGGAACTGTGTGCCATCTCCTCTGCATGTACTAGCTCTCAGGGGTTTCCCAGGTCCAGGTTAACTTGTGTGATAAGCTATTTGAGCTTTCAAGTTAAGAGACAATACAAAATAAAACAAGCAAAGAGACATTAACAGAAAGAGAAACCAGGAGGCTGGGTTACTCTGTCACAGGTGAGGAAGGGTGCGGCAAGGAAGGAAGGCCTAACCTTTTGAAAAGCTGCATCGACATCCAATCTTTCAAGGACCTGAGGCTGGTCGTCTGTTGACTCAACTATGACCAGGCTGGTTTTCCTTGGAGAACTCTCCTCTTTGGGCTCAGGAGCCTCTTCGGGTTCTTGCACAATCGGAGAACCACATTCGCTAGTCATTGGAGTCTGCAGACAAGGTTTTGCTTCCTCAGGAGGGGTACTGATGTCCTCAGGAGTCTTACAGAGAGAGTCAGGAATGGCTGTGGCCTTTGGAGTGTCTTCCACTTCTGACCCTGGTGATGTCACACTGGAACAAAGAAGTCTATTTACTATTAAGAACATTGGAAGGGAGAATGAAATTTCTCTTTGTGCTAGCCAAGATACTATGTGTGTGTGCACACATAATGCACACAAATACATATACACACACAAACACAAATATATATGAATGTGAAAAATAGATGTTTATGTAACAAAGGTTTATAGATAATGCTTTCGAAGCAAGCAAGAAAGTTAGCAGAATGAAATAAACGTTTGTTAATGTAGTTAGTGTAATTACAAATACAAATATGTGTAATTGCATGTCTATTATTGATGGGAGGACCTGTTGACACTGACACTTTCTAGCAGTTCTGAGTAATTCCCTCAGTTTCTAAATAAGAACATCTTGGCCTTTTCTGCTCCTTGTTTTGTATCCAGCAGTTCTCTGTCCTGTCAGTGATAACAAATTCCCTGAATGCCTCCTTTGGTGGTCCTGGTCTTCCCACATTTTCTTTTCTCTGTCCGTGTAGTTTTTAACCTTTCTTGTATAATTCTCCTTTGCACTCTATGGGCAGGCAGCAAAGGATTGCACCCACAAGGAAGAAATCATTTCAAGTCTCCCTTTTCTCGTGTTTCAGTGACCAAAGAACAAAGCTCACTCAATGTCAGTGCAAATACTGGGCTGTGAGCTCTTGGCACACTAACGTTGCTTCTCCTGAGCTGCTCTGTCTTCCTGGAAAGCCATGCAGCTCAGGCCTCGCTCTCATGGCAAAGATCTGAGCTGAGTGACGCTCTAGGGTTCTTGCTAGCCAACAATGCCTCTCCATTCTTACTCTCACTCCATCCTGCCTCATACTAATGGCATTGCACTCTATGTACATAATTTGCATTGTGCTGACGTTTTATACTTAGAAACGACATAGCTTTGCTGAAGTACTCATGGGCTGCTGTTCTCACACCATCACTGTTCAAACTCCAGTGTAGCCCTGGCATCATGTGGAAACATTCCAACACAACGCAGCAATCCCACAAGTAATGACTGTGCTCTGGAAGGAGTGCGTTGCAAAGGTGAATCACGGGCTTATCTTTGGTCTCTGATTCTATTAAATAAGTAACACATGTGTCATTGCCATGATATCTAGATGTGGAAATAGAGATGTGAAGCATGTTGGGATTGTCCAAGGTCACAGAACTACAAGTTAGCTCAGGTAGAATGGTGTTACTCTACACTGTCACAATTACGTATCTTGACTGTTTCAGTTCTTCTGCAACACAGCCTGTAATTACAGGCCGGGCACTAAGAGGTTACTGGAACTTTCCCTTATAGGGCTGTGCTCCCTGTAACAGCTGTCACAGTGGCTACCTCTCTGGGGCTGCAGTTAACAAAATTTCTTCTGAAACTCACTAGTATTCCTGGTGGTCTTGCATTTTCCCTGAGAAATCTTGTTGAACCGGTTCCTGGTGCATTTGGGGAGACAGTGCTGTGGCTGGGGTGTCCCCCTCAGTTTTGGGGATGCAATCCTGAAATGTGGAATAACCAACAGATATATCTTCTTCAGAGACCATGGGCGGGTGGTCACTAGATTCGCTTTCTTTGGAGGCCTCCTGCTCCTTCTTTTCCTTGGCAGCACAGAGCTCCTCTGGAAGTACTGAAAACCCTGCAGGGGAGAAAATATTCATGAGTCTCACTTATGCTAGGGGTATATTTGATAAGGACTATTATGCTCCACATCCTGCTATAGGACCATTTGTTAGAAAGACAAGCAAGATGCCGTGCCTGACTTCAACATGCTCATTACATTGAGGAACCCAAGGAAGGAGTAGTCAGGAAAAGATGCATAGTGATGGGGCCACAGGTATCACAGGTGCCACAGGGAATTGTGGGAGCACTTCCTCAGTGCTAAAATGTCTGAAGGAGCTCTAATGATAAGCAGGCATCTTCTTCGACAGTTCAGTCAGATTCCAAATGGTAGGAGGAATCCTTACCACCTCGGGTTCAATACTCTTTTATGGAGACATTCATATGTAGGGGTAAGGAATTTCAGTACATCAAGAGCAATGGTGAGTCACTGAGAGATCTAGCGGAAGGTGGGGTTGGGGAGATGTTATGGAAAGGAGATGAAGAAAGCAAATAAGATGGGGTAGAAAAAAAGAGAGATTAATTATTTTCATCAAATGCTACCAAGGTGTGAAGGAACTTGAATACTGGGGATTTGGTCATAGGGAAACTGACTGGAGTTTACAAGATGGACTGGAGTAATATACAGAGTCCTCAGAAGAAGGGGAGAAAAGAAACAAAACAGATCTAAGGAGAAAGGAGAAGAAAAGCAACAGGGCATTCCTGCCTCTCTCTTGAAGAGACATTTCCTACAAAGTGGAGAGAAAAACAAAGCAGACACATGGGTAGCAACTTAGTCAGAAGAGCTATTGTATTAGCTTTATTTTCCTTTCAAGGACACTCTTAAAAGTGTGTCACAATGGCTTTAGACATGGTTCCACTTTTAAGAGCCAAAAGGATCCTTGCATAAATGAAGGATTTGATTAATAGAGGATGAGAACCAGCAGAAATGATAGCAGCAGATAGCTCTAGCAAAGAAGGAAAGTTAGTATATTGAGGTAGGAAGGAATGTAAAGTGTATACTCAGACGCCTTATCTTGGTAAACTTTCTGGTAGAAAAGTGTGGAGATATACTTATAATCCTGTTTCTATCAAATCAGAAGTAAACTCATCAAGTAAGAATAAATAAGGGGAAATGAAATGTTAAGGATTTGAAGGAAGAAGTCAAAGTACAAATCATAGTGGAAAGTGGGAAGAAAGAGTTGGAAGAGGATGGAGGAAGAGGGATAGACTAAAAACACATGAGCGCAAATTCAGTACAAATGAATACTTAGAGTTGACAGGGCCAGTAGCCAAAGGCTCCAGTGCATCTGAAGAATTATTGGTTCAGAAATGAAGACGGAAGCATGATGCTTAAATGTCGTCATGCTTAGAAACTGCAAAGCTACTGATTATGATGTGTTGGTGCAGAACATAAAACTTGGTGGTTAAAGTAGATTTTAAACATGTCAGTACGAGAAGTGTTCTCAAAGGAACTGAGGTCAAAGGAACTGGATGGCCACCTACGGCAGGGAAACAAAGAGGAATGAGCAGAGGGGACACCATGGACTGAGAAAGAACTGAGGTGGCATGCAAACAAATAGACCACCACCAAAGGCTGTAGTCTGTTGTCTACAAAATGCAGGCAGTAGGTCCAGCTTTTGTATTATCCCCTGTTCCCAAGAGACATCACTTGACCTTCACTGTGGTCCAGCGTAATGGTCTGCTCTATTTCTGCATAGCTGCGGCCCAGGCGCTCCTGGAGGGGCTCTGTGTTGGTCTCCAGGAGATGTACAATGTCCATCCTGTTGATCTTGGTGAGGCATTCAATGAGGATAGTATCTGAGACATTAGAGAAAAGACATTCCCTTTGATCTGAGAGCTACTCCTTTTAGGATTTCTTTCATTCAGTTGCTTTACTACATTATTGGTATTCACATAAGAACACGGCAAAACCTAGCTAGGACCTTTGTAAACAGAGGCAAATAGTGATGCATGCGGCCTGCACACTATAAACCCTAAAGGCAGAGCTGCCAGACAACAAGAAGCCCAAACTGGAATCCAGGAAAAAAACAAAAACTCTATGTATATCTTAAATACACTGTGAAATATATTTATATTAAAACATTTTTATTGATAATCTGTTTTTAAGTTTGTTCAAGTATCCTTCTGTTTCTATTTGCTAAATCTGCCAAGGCTGCTAAAAGAGAATGTGGATAAAAAAGGAGCAACGACAAAAAAAGAGTCCTCCCCAAAAAAACAAAAAAACAAAACCAACCAAACAATAATATCCACAACAAAAACAATAATAGATATGAAGATCTTCATGGAGAAGTGAAAGAAAGTGCAAAATCTGTATAGCAGCTATGATCTACTTCATTTCCCATCTTTCCCCACAGGGTCATGATATAAAGTATCAATCACCATAGAGTATCTATTCAGTTCCCCTCCCCCACATACCTAAATTACTAGAGAGGTACATGAACATGAACTAAAGACAAATGCACCACTCATAATGGTTATGACTACACACTGGGCCCACTAACCACACTTTGAAACTGTTAGGTCTCAGTGAACTTCCTATTGGCAGCTAGTGCTGATATCATTTCCAAATAGTTGACATTGTTCAATAGCAGCTTGCTGTCTTTCATTGACAGTGGCTCTTAAAACTGATGACTCTTGACAATTTCTCTTGCTGATTTTATACGAATGGGATTGTTGGGTGACCCACTTATACCTGGGATCTGCCTCTGCCGTAACGTTCTCCCACCTACCTGTAGCGTGCTTCCCATCCCTCTCCAGCCAGTACTTGAGCAGTGCATGGCTCTGATCTTGAAGGGAGTTGGGGTTCTCAATTCGAATTTGGTGAATTTGCTCCTCAGTAAAGTCCAGTTCTCTTGCTAATTCTAGAACAACAGCATAAGGCTACATTGTCAACACAATGACATCTTGTTTCTTGATGTGTAAGTGATATATGCCTTGTGCTGCTATGAGCAATTTGAGTTAGAAGTGACCCAAACACTAATTTGATATACTAACACTAACTCACTCACTCTCATTCTCCCTTAAAAGTGGATATAAAAATGGTTAATGTCATTGTAGAAGCAGTAAGGGTAAAGGGATAGAATGTGTATAAAAGCAATGACTTCTATTATTCAACTGGCATCTTTCAATATAAAAATATCCTTGACCTAGTAATTCTGTTTTAGAGATGTATTTCCTTTTCTTTTCTTTTGTTCTGTTTGGTTATAAAGTTTACATTTCCACCAACTTTTTTATACCTAACACATTTATTAATATGTGTATGGATGCATACATACTCAAGGAAAATAATGAATTTCTAATATGCCAACTGGGGATATTTTGGCATCATTATTTTCCTCCTAATCCTTCAGATAACCATCTGGTGAGTATTTCAATATTATTCTAAAATTACAAAAAGTTAGAAAATAGTTATTCCTACTGCTTCCAGTCATTTATTAAAAATTATCAATCGTCTTTGAGAATACTTATTTACTACTAAGTATTTAAGAAACATGGGATAGTAGTAACTTTATACCATTTGTCTCAGTGAAGTATTTCCAAGTGATACATCAGGAACCACATCAGAGTTAAAAATTGTAAACATGTAAGTAAGCAATGTTTCCTACCATTAAGTCATGGGCACATGAGAAATATATTTTAAGTCATTTATATTTAATAATATAAATACATTTATAAATCATGATGTGTAAATAAGAGTATGGATTTAGAATTAACCTTTCCTTAATAGATAACTGAACATAGATGCTATGCTTCAACACCCCTTCCTCAAAATTTAAAAAAAAAAATATCAGTGCAGCACCTCATTCATGTATATTTTAACATTCACCGAGAGCATAGGTTAGTAACTATTTACTGTGAAAGATACCTGACTTCGAACATAAGAAAGAAGCAGCTCTGGTGAAATCTCAAATGTTAGGAAATTGCCAGGCACATCTGCATTCCTAGCACTGGATCAGGAAGATTACCATGAGTTTAGGTATGCTTAAGTGACAGAGAAATTTCCAGGTTGGCCTGGGATATAGAGTCAGAACCTGTCTCAGGAAAACAAAAACAACACATTACAAAAATTGAATCTAAGAAGGTTGGAAGCCTGGCCATCTTTTCCAAACTTAGCTAACTATATAGAAGGAGGTGGGTAGATGGGTTTATTCTCAAAATCTTCAAATCTCAAGTTCTAAACTCCAAAACTGCTGAGACCCATCTGTTCAGGAAGTGCTATTAGCTGTTGCAGTCAGATTTTTTTTTTAACACAGAAAAACAAAGGAGAAACAGAAAAGATCTTTAACTGGTTGTTTCTGTAGAAAAAACTGAGTCACACCAATTACCTGTCCAGCTGAAGCCAAGGTGGTCAGCAATGTAAGCCAGTCTTTCTTCCATCCGCTCCTGCTCATCTTGGGGATCTACAGAAGGTCAAAAACAGAATGGCCAAAGAGTGTCTGGGGCAGGAGGGGAGCCATAGTACTGATCGTCCAAGAGAGGAAGTCACTCGATCAAATATCGGATAGTCACACAAATTAGCTATCACGGCTTAGGTCATATGAAGTGGTGTGTTTTCTGATTTCTGGGATAAAATGGGGAATGAATCCCATGTGGCGATTTGTGGAAACCGTCTGCTTCCATATCCCTTTAATGAAGACTTGTAACCGAACAGAATGTTTAGTTATCTCAGGAAAAAGAACAAAAAAACTCTCCACTCACCACACATGAAACACCAGAGAAAATACAGATGGGATAGAGAGGTGAAGTAACTGGTTAGACTGTACTCCTCAGGCCTGTGGAGGTGTCAGTCACCACCATGACCTATCTGAAAGAAACCACTAAGGATTGTCTTAAGCCTCGACTTAAAGTGAGGCCAGGAACATCAATGTCCTATTGACCATCAGAAGAAGGCATGATAAAGGTATATGAGCTTTGTAGATCCTGCCGGTGGGGACATTTACTTCTGAGGCAAAGGTTCTGGCTGCCTGTTCCTAAGCAAAGTCAAGGAGTGCGCACTCTCACAAACTAGAATTCATCCAGTTCCCTTTTAAGTGGACTGCTGGACAGTATCAGGGAATTCTATAACACCCACATAGGAATTAGTCTTCATTCAGAAATAATGGAAGCCTACAGGTTACCTCTCAAAGCCACCCATGGTTTCCTTTTTTCTTTTTATTAAAAAAAAATATAATTCCAAGAGCCATCATTCCCTCATATCGTGCAAAGTTTGAGATTTTGTTGTCTGCTGAATCTTGTCTGAACATGTTCACTGTTTTTTTTTTTTAAATAACAGGTTTGTTGGGCTAATTTGGGTATCTGAAAGCCGACCTCTCCGAATTGATAAACAGACCCACAATAATTAGAATATTGGGATGTGAGGAATCGTTTTTGAATAAAGGGCTTCCTAATCATGACAAAATTGGATGAACTGACTAGAGTACACCAAGAATTAGAAATTAGAGCAAAGAGGCCTCATGCTGTGAAACCCATATGCTCACGTGTAAAAGCAAATGTAGTTAAGTTGAGGCTAAGCCTGGGGCATCAGAACAACAAAACTCAAAGCTTGTATGGCTTTACGTGCAGCAGCTAAAGAAAGGCGAGGTCCCCCATTGCTTGGTTATGTTTCTGGTTTGGATAAGCATTCTCATTACTCAATCTTGAGATTGTTTCATAGACAAGAATATACAGAAAAAGCACGAAACACAAAGGGCTTACACAAACACATTAACCACTACAGGAAGCTTAAAGAAAATGAGACATAAATCACAAAATAAAAGAAACGTTACCAAAAAAAAAATCTCTATCAAATTTATGACATGCGTAGCACAGGGATTCCCAGTGTCTGGCAAATACCTTCAGCTCGGTCATGGCCATTTTCATCAGGGATGCGTTCAATCATAGTCTCAATGGACTCATCCCAAATGGGCCTTGTGTCAAAGATGTCCTCGGGAGCTGAGGGCTCAGTGTCAACAGGTGGCAGATTCTCAATGACTGACACTTCCAGGGCACTGCTACTTTCGTCGTCTGAAGGTGGCTCCTGCTCCCTCTCTGACTGTGTAAGCCTGTCCACTAATTTGGAAGCCTCATCGCTAATCTCCTCAAAGAATTCTATGGAGTTTCGGTACAGGTCAAAGAAGTGCTCCCTGCTCTCCCTGGTGGGGCTCGTGCCTGTCTTGCCGGAAGATGAGGTGCTTCTGCTTTTTACCGGCAGTCGGGAGGCAAAGAGCTTTGGTTTTGTGGCCCCTTCTTCTGATTCTGACTCAAACCCCTCGGCCCTCTCCCTGCTCTCCGTTTCTGTCTCAATGTAACTTCTGGCTTTCACTGGGCATTTGGTCTTAGCCTCCAAGGGACTAGCATCTGATTCTGACTTGCTTCTACCATCGGGCGCTCTGCTTAGCGTGTCTTGTCCCTGGGGGAGTGCTGTCTTCTGGAGAGATATGTCTGGAGGGGAGGGTTGCCACTCAGTTCTTTGGGTGGGTGCTTTGATGGGGATTTTGGACTTTGGTTTTGTTCCATCCTCCTTACTATCCTCATCCAGGCTAGATGGGAAATCATCAGAAAATGCACTCTCATCCTCTGCAGATGGAGGGGCCTGGACTAAAGTGGGGAGAGTCCTGATAGGAATTTGGCGTTTGCTTTCAGCAGAAGGCACATTTTCCATGGGTGCAGTAGGGATCTCAATCACAGACTTCTGTTCCTCTGGAGAAGAATCTGGGGACTCGTCATCCCGATCTGAATAAACAGATCTAGTGACTGTGGAAAAGTCCAACTGACCAACAGTTTCAGAGACAGTAGGGCACGTTTTCTGTTCCACAGTGCTCAGAGAATCACTCCACTGTGCGGTGGGGGGCTCCTCAATCACTGTGGATACAGCCTCTTTGGTGGGTGTTTCTGAGGAAGCTGAAATTATCATTTGGGAGTCAAGGTTAGCATCTGAGGCAGGTAAATCCTCTATTTCTTCACTTACATCATCAGGAATTAATTCTCCTTCATCATCCATTGCTTCTTTGGGTTCTGAAAGTTCCTGTGACTCACTAGGAGTCTCCATCTGTGGAGGCTCCGCCCCAGTGTCCCCTTCCTTCAAGTCTTCAGAGATAGTCTCTTCATTGGATTCTTGGCCGATTTGGAAAAAGTGCAAATTTTCATCTGCATAGGATCTTTTGGTCATATCAATAGCACCACTTCGGGTCATCTCAAACAATTTTCCTTCCTGAAAGAGGAATGGATTTTGTTCACTTGTCGGGGTCCCCTCTTCAGTTGGGGTTCTAGCAGGAGTGGTGTCAGGAGTGGTGCCCTGTGACTGCCTGTCTACCATCAAACCAAATATCTTCTGTTCTTCCTCCTTCACTCGAGCTTCAAAGGCTGCATCATCTTCACGGATCTCACTCCAGGAGTCAGCATCGACATCCGTTTTTGTGATGATGACTTTGCTTACTTGGTCACCCATGACTGCTGGTGCATTTGGTGTAGTGGGTGCTACAGACAAGGGAGGCGCAGCAGACTGCACTGCCCACAAAGCACGTTTTTCCTCAGATTCAGTTTCTAGATCGTGGCTCTCACAAGTAGATTCTTCACCTGAGACAGTTCTATTTGAGGAGTTTGTCATTACAACATCCTCAGGAGAGGATCTGATGGTAACAGAATACACTTCAGGTGAGTGAACAACTGTGGCGTGACAGGTATCTGTTTGGATTTTGCTAGGTTCAGCAGAGAAAAACGATGAAGAAGGAACATTTTCATAAGGGCTGATGACTTGAGGATCAGAATTTTCATCAGTCTCAGCTAAATCAGACACTGGAACGCCCATGGCAAACCTCTCTGTTTGAATTGCACTAGGTGACTCCTGAGTGGGACAGTCCTCTGACATGCTCTCCAAAGCCTGGTCAGTTATTGTGACCCCTACTTTTACAGGGGAAGACGGGGAGGGTATTTCTTTAGCTGATTCATTTCCTTCAGGTACTATGCAATGAGATGAAGAAGACAAGGAAGAGCTTTCACTGGGAAGACCTGCTTGAGTAGATTCCACTCCAGAAGAATCAAAATCTCTTTCTTCTTGGTCATTTTCATGAGTATCCTGGTGAGCTAATGAGTCTTTATCAATGGCCAGGGCCTTTTCAACATCATTATACTCTGGACTCTGAACTCCCAGGGAGACAGGAATGGCTGAGTTGCTAGGACTCACAGCCTTACAACCATGGCCATCACAGGTTTCTGGCTCAGTAGTCTCTCGGTCCAGGTCATCATAAGACCCATCGGCACCATCAGCAGAATGAGTCTGACTGTCTTCAGCTAAATGTGATTTGCAATCTTTATCTTCTGGGTTAGCTGGCTCTTCTTCAATCTCCTCATTCATCTTGAAAGTATATTGCTTGGGAGCTATGGGCTGGAACTGTGCTTCTTCGGGGCTGGAATTAGAGTCTATGCTGGATGGGAGGGGAGATGGAGGTTGCACTCGAATAACTGGCTCCGTCAGAAGTCCCGAGTCAGCACCTTTACTCAGCTGTGTCAGCTCAGGTTCGCTCTCCGAGGAGGAAGAAGCCTTTCTGCTCTCTGAAGTCACCAAGACAGGGACCTCACCCGCTGTGCCCTCCATCTGTTTCTGTTCATCCACTTCTGCTGAACAGTCAGCATCGGGGTCCGAGGCTGAGGAGGATCCATCTTGCCTGGGTTCTTTTTTGTAGTCCCTTTTCTGCTTTGCCTCTTGCTCGAGTTCATCAAACGTCTTAATTTTGGTTACCATTTTGAACATTTCCTCTTCTGGTGTGAACCTCTTTTTCTCCCCGTTTTCAGAGTCATCCTCTTCTGTGCATTCATGAATCACAGCCGGTTTGGGCGTACTTGAATCTGAAGGTTTGGGTGTGACCTCATAGCTAACTTCTTCAGAGCTGGGAGTGTCAGGGGAGAGGGGGCTTTTCCCTGAGCTCTCCATGAGGGATGTCTGCTCTAGACTGTCATCCTCAGCACTGCCATCGGGGTCTCGGAGCAGCCGAGAACGCATGGAGGCCACTTCGGTAACAAGATCTGTTTTGGCAATAGCTGCAGGGAGAGGAAAGTGACTTGGGAGAATTCCTGCCTTCATTTTAGGCTCAACTGGGCTGCTTTCAAGGGAGTCCCTGCAAGGGGACTCTTTCAGAGGACTTGGTTCGAGAGAATCAGGAGTTTTGTGTGAGGAGTTATCTTCTAGCACAGGGCTAGCTTCAAGAGAGTCTTTGTGGCTGACTGCTAATGATTCATCAGCCATTGGGCTGAGGACCTCACTATCCCTGTTAGGGAGAGGAAGTTCTAGCCCTTGGGGACTTCTAACTCCCTGGGGCTTTGGTTTTGTTCCCTCAACTGTCTTGTCAGAAGCATCAGATGGTGAGAAGGCCTTTGTGACTTCTGAGGGAGTTAAGGATTCCTGAGTTTCACTTTCTGGTTGTGTCTTATAAGCCGAACTAACAAGTGGGAGCTGACTTTCACCACAGGACCCTTTCTCAGTAAAAGTCTGGCTTGTCTCATTTGCTAATGATACACTCTGGCTTCCAGGGCAGCCATCTTGTTTGGAACCCACATCTTTGGGAGGGTCTTGAGTGACCTCCTTCTGAAAATGCTCTGTAGAGTGCTCTGAACCCTGAGTGACCCCAGCACCTTGTTTTTCAGAACTATCAGTAATGTCATTAGTTACAGGAAGACCTTTTGCTGAATGAATGTCTGTGGGCGTTTCTACCTTGATAGGTTCCTGGGCCTCTCCAATTTGCTCCTCACTTTTCTTTGGTGAGAAAGAAAGACTCTCTGGACTTGTTTCAGGAGTTTCTGCTAGGCCCTCATGTTTGTAGCTCTCTTCTGAACTAATCTGAGGTGTGCCTTCCATCAGGCTGCCACAAGGTGAGCCCGCTATCACTTCCTGTTTCAGACTTTCAGAACTGCCACCCAAAGCACCACTCTGTAAAGACAGGGCTGGAAGGAACTCATCTTTCATGTAATCTAGTGGAAACGTCGTGTTGAAGGGACTCGTGATTACTTGGTCTAAATTAATCTGAGCCTTTTCTGTGTCCTCAGTGAGGCGGAATTGCTGGTATTTGTCATTGTCTTCTAACTCTTGCTTAATGACGTCAGAAAAGTCAGTGGATGTTTTCCTGTCTGGGCTGATCTGGAGATCCATCTCTCCCTGCTCACCCACAGTCTTCTCTTGAAGGATCTCACTCTCACGACGGCTTTCTTCTGCCACCACTGATGGAACTGCCTCAGGTGTTTTAATAATGGGGGTCCTCTCAAACCTTTCTCTAACTGGATCTTCCATCCTGAGCCCAACGGTGATAGTGGTAGAACGGAATCGTCTGGATTCCGTAGCTCCTGTCCCCTGGAATCTCTGGCCACGCTTGGCTGTCTGATTTTCTATTCTCTGGGTTACAGTGTGCCCTCTTTCTTTTTCTACCCGACTTTTACTTTTGTCTTGTGACTGTTTTTGTTTTGCTGATTTGTGCTCAAAGAGTCCTGTTTTGTGTTTAGATGGGTCCTGACCTGACTGGAATGCTTTCATGAGCTCCCGGACAGACATTGTCTCCTCAATTCGTTCTGTTTTGGAGGTGGGAGATATGGGTGGCTGCTTTTCTGTCTTCCCAGGAGACACAGGCAGGTGCTTTTCATGTTTCCCAGTAGCAGACCCAGCTGCCTGCTTCTCTGGGGTTCTTAGAGAAGGTGAACCGGGCAAGCGCTTTTCTGTTTTGCCAGGTGACACCGGAGGATGTTTCTCTGTTCTACCAGATGATGGCACCGGTGCACGTTTGTCTGTTTTACTTGAAGGTGACACAGGTGTGTGTCGGTCTGTTTTTATAGATGACACAGGGGAATGTCTTTCATTTTTGGTTGAGGGGGAACCAGGCGAATGTTTCTCGGTTTTACCTGAAAATACTGGTGAATGCCGTTCGGTTTTTGCTGAGGGTGACACAGGTGAGTGTTTTTCGTTTTTGCTTGAAGGTGAAACTGGTGTGTGCCTTTCAGTTTTCGCAGAGGAAGAAAGGGAAGAGTGTCTTTCTGTTTTAGAGGAAGGTGATGACTTTGAAGAGGGTGACACAGCTGGGTGTGTCCTGGGAGTGGTCTTTTTGGGAACATCCTCTTTGCCTTTAACTCTGACTGGCAGTTTGCTTCGACCTTTCTGCTCGTCTTCCACTCGCTTCTGAAGAGCCTTCACTTTGTCCTTTATGGAACCAATAGGAGTTTCTTCTATCAGAGGAGAGGTGGCCTTGGCCGTAGGAAGGGGTTCAGGGGCCAGGCCCCGGTCTTCATCTACCGACTCTTCTGAACTACCTTTCTTAAGTTCAGTCTTTTCTTCGCTGCCTTGTGAGCCTTCCTCTTTCTGTTTCTGCTTTTCTTTTAGTTTCCTCCGCACTGGCTTCTTTATTGCCAGGCCTGGTTTGAGCTGCTTCTGAGAGCTCTGTTTCTCCTCTGCTGGGGTTGCCTTCCCTTTATTACTCTCAGAGCTCTTGACAACAGCTGAAGCCTGACTTGTCTCTCCTGATTTTTCTGTAGCTCTTTGTGGCTTCTTTTCTTGAGTACTAGTGTATGAATTAAGGTCATCTGTGAGGTAGTTAACTAACCCAGTGGAGTCCTTCTCTATTTTGGCCTTGCTCTCTCTGTCTACTCTGACCTCTATACATGGGTGTTCATCGATTTCTACTGGGGCATGTTGCTTGGCCTCTTCGATTTCCTCATCGCTGACAATAACCCATTCCTCCTCTAGCTCCCGCTCAGACTGAGAGCTCCGCACTCTGCCTTCGTCTCTCACGCACGTTCCACTCCTCAGGATCGCATTCACCTTCTCTAAGTCCTCCTTCACTCTCTCTACAATTTCAAAGGGCTCGCCTGGCTCTTCTTCCCCAGCCTTTGCCAGCTCCTTCACTTTGATCGAACCTGCCTTATCAGACACATCTGTGGTCAAGATGGCCGTCATTTTGATCAAATCTTGTTTCATCTCAGAAACTTCAGAGAGCAAGTCCGGACTTGCTAAGACAGGAACTTCATTAACCAGGTGGCTTTTCAGGACAGATGTTTCTGTCGACTCTGTCTCATCATCTTTGATGTGAATGAAAAAACATTGAAAGTAAAATGGAAATCAAAAAAGATATTGGCAAATGTAATCAGGACCAAAACAACACAGCGTCTTTTCCTGGTGGTGGGAGGGGCAACAGAATGGGCTGGGAATGGTGGATCCACAAGGTCTCAAGGAACAAGAGCAAAGCAAGGCTAACGGAAAAAATAACTGAAAAGGAAAATGAGCAGGAAATAACTTGCTTAATTTTCTCACTGTAGCACATTCATACATACAACAAAGCTATCACGAATACTCAAGACATACATAAAAAAAATCACAAATCAAAAACAAGAGCGCAGTGAAATAGCACAGAGGTATCTCAAGATTGTCCAGATATTACAGATCAATGTCAGAAAACAAAACAAAACAAAAACCATGGGTAAAAATTAAGGAAAAAAAAAAGCATTAGAAATAGCGGAATCTCGATTTCCTCCCCGAGAAAGCCAGTAGGAGCAAATTCAGAATTGCACCCAATTCCTACATTTTAAATCCCACAGGTCTAGAATTCATTCAGCACAGTTCTGCCACCATACAGCAATGGCAGAAAACACACCTGAATCAGCTGCAGACTGGCATTTCATCTAAAGGAAATCCACACCTGACACTGACACACATCTCATGCTGGGAGGCATGGACCTTTCCTTGGAAGAACCTCGTTGTTTAGAGGTATACCAGATGGACCAAGGAGGAGGATAAAGGAAAGGAAAGACAAACGACGGAAACACCAGCTGTGACTGAACATGGATGTGAACCCAGAATTCAAATGTGATGCATTGCAACCCAAATTAGAGACAGTCACACAGGACACACGCACAGTTGATGTAAGCCAAGTTATTTCCATGCAAAGCAAAGGTGGGGTAAAACTGCTGGGCAGGGACAGCCTTGCAGAGAAGCGCGGGCAGGAAGGTGGTGAGGAATTAGAACAAAAATGTAAAATGTTACTGTGGTGAAGCGTGTTTACCTCCCTATGAGTTAATGCCTAAGTTGGTTTGAAAAGTACACTGATATCACAGTAGAGGACACAGAAGAGGATGAAAATCCTCAGGGTTGGCTTATACAAAGACTTAGGTTATAAAGATATGGAAATTATATAAGGATTGCCTTTAAACAAAAAAACACAGGCAAATAAGAATCTACACTTGAAATCTGGAAGGTATTCAAAGTATCCAGGTGTCATTATGACATTAAACTGAACCACACCAGTAATTTTTTAATTTCTACTAGCTTGTACATAGGAGATAAAGAAGGGACCATTTAAGTCAACACAATAGCCCTAAAGAAGAAAGAAGGAGAGACAAAAATCACTAAAAAAAAGTCAACGAAAGCAACAATAATATGCATCATAAATAAAAGGGCCACCTCTGGACAGATTTTGTATTTGTTCAGAGGACAGTGTGTGTGTGTGTGTGTGTGTAATTTATATATAAAGTATATTAAATAAATTTATGTTAATGTTGATTTATTTAGTCATACAAATTATTGAAGACATCAGCATCTCAGTTTCATCTTGAATGAATTAAAGATAGATTGAATCATAAGGCTAAGCCTCAGTTAAAGCCATCCCAACAGGACAGCAGTAAGCTACAATATGCAAGACTTCAAAATAATAGGTCATCAGTATGGTGTTTAAATGTGTTCTAGCTCCCATAAATCTGGGGCATTTTAATACTTGGTCCCTAGTTGGTGGCTGTTTTGTGAGGCTTAGGAGGTGTGGTCTTGCGGGAGGAAGAGTGTCAGGAGAGGCAGGCAGGCTTTGAAGTTTCCAGATTCCAACAGTCAGCCACTTTACTAGCTCTGCTCTGCCGCCATAGACTCTAACCATGTGGAACCCTGAGCCCCACATAAAATCTTCCTTCTGTAAGTTGCTTTGGCCATGGTGTTTTATCTCAGCGGCAGATCAGTAACTAATACAATCAGGGCAGAATGATGATGACACAGAGCTCTCTCTATGTTCTTCCATTGAGGACGTTACCCTGAGATATGATGAAGCACAATAAATGTTAATAATTAATCAAAGTAAAGGTTAGAATGTTTTTCTCAAGAGTTGAAGGAATAACTCAAAGGAAAAATTTATAAAATTCAACTTGAATTTCTACATAAGAAGCCAGAGAGTAACAGGGAATAGGCTCACATCAGGTCTGGTTACTGCACTAAATTTTGTTGAGGATTTCAAATTGTTATTTAGACATAGCCACACAAGGACACATTGTGGTCAGTAGTTTTATGTGGGATACTTTAATTTTTGCAATCTTGCCTTTTTAATTTTCTTTCTTTTGAAATTTTCACAAAATTCTGTTAGGTCTCACCTAAAGGGTTCAGGTATACTTCACCACAGTAAGAGTAGAAGGGATGGTAAGGTGTGTTGAGGAGTGAGCTTCAGCTAAGAACTATTAGACAGTATTACTTTTGTTAAGCACGCCCTTCCAAAGAAAAGGCACTCTACAGTGGTCACTGTAGATTGATGTAAAAAGTAATACTGTCATGTTGGTGCTTAAAAAATAATGAGGTGGCAGTGTTAAGCTAACAAAAGGACAAAACGGTAGGGTAGCTTTCTAAACAGGCTTGACAGCAATGCCAGGAGTTACAGGGATGTCAAAAGAAAGTGAATGCTTAGATGAATAATCACTGCATTATTGCTCATTAGCTCACAGATTAGGTCTATTATGATTTAACTGGCCAAGCTGCTTTTATAAATTTATATTAATGATTAATAAGAATTATATACAAATGTAATTATTACAGTGGTTAGTAATGGCAATTAGCTTGCATCTTAATTCATGCTTCTCTTCAATATAGCCAGCTTTCAAACAAACTCAATTTTTTTTTTAAAATCTTACTTTTTTCTGACGTCACACCGATCTGAAAGAAAACATACACAAATTCAGTGGTTACACAGCAGCTCTGCACTCAGAGTCCTTATGTGTATAACAAGAACACCCAAGAGTGACATCAGCTAAGGTTTGTATATATGAATAAACACATTCACACATCGCTTTTAGATACTACAGAAAGCATATGTTATTCCTGAGAAGAGATGACCCCATCTGTGTCTGGCATGAGAAATGCACAGTAGGAAAAAGGTCAGGAAGGACGTGAAGTCAATCTTAAGCTATAAGTGCCAACTTAATAGAGAAAATATACGGCAAAGCATGCTGGGCGGTGCATTGTACAGATATCATTTTGGAGCAACAGTAAACACTGTCCCCAGAGTTCTCAACTATGTCCTTTAGGAAGTCGAGAAACCTCCTGGAAGTATTTCACAGGAGAAAAAAATGTATCTGATGGAATTAGTTTGTGAACACAGCAAAGTTGGCTTCCTAGTTTAAGGGCTAGGGTGACAGAATCACTGAGCTCAGGAAGGAAACTGAGTGTGTCACAGTGACGCACACACAGGGAATCAGTGACCAGTCAAGCATCTTTTGATGGTTTGTGTGAGAGACGGCCATCTCACATCTGTTCTATTGCTTCCTATGACAGAAAGGGGGTTGGGGGCAGTCATATGAACTAAGGCCATGCATTTCAGAATGGTGGACAGAGAAGGGTTATTATATTTTTCTTTGCATTTTTATATTTCAGATGCATTAGCATAACATTTAAAAAGAATAGTATATTAAAAACGTATGCACTAATGACAATTAGTTTTGGAATCTTAAGTGCCTATAATAATGGATAAATATAAAGAGATTTCCAATGAGTTCTTTCATTTCTGTTATAATATTAACATATAATAATATAATATTAAAAAGGAGGTAAGCACACATTTGCTTTAAAAATTGAAGTGGATATGACCAGATAGCTACTTTGTCTAAGGCTCCCACTTTAGAATTTGTGTCTTGTATCTGAATGTAACTTTGCACAGAAGATAGGAGAGAAACCTGTGCTAGTGAGGTGTGTGGAGCACTATGCTTTGCAAATATATTTTATGAGGAATGTCGATTAATAGTATATATTTATATCATAATCCTGGACTCTAATAATTAAGACTATGTGCTCCTGAAAGTTGGTTAGTCACGGTGATTCTCAATCTTGGTGTTTAGGACCATATGATAGTCCTAAAAGTTACTAACTTTCATTTATATGAGCTATGCATAAGCAAATCTGCATGTTGTAAATTGGAGCTAAGAAGATTCAAGATCCCACAGTTCCTCAGCACACGCCCTAGCAAGCGTCAGTGTGATTTCACCATCACAGGCACACCCTGTGATGTGCAATGAGGCTATGAGACCTATGAAGCAAATCAGTGTGTGTGTGTGATCACCATGATCTTCAGACATCCTCAGACTCACCTTTGAGTGTCTCTCAGATAATGCATTTGTATTTTTAGGAGTTGTAGAGAAATACACCATTGCATAAGGGGCTAAAATAAATAAGGGAACTGTGATTTTCTGAACACCATTCACCAGATGAAAAACCATAGGCTCGGAAAGGTTGTCTAAAATTCTGCTCATCTACTTGCTAAGAATCACTGTCTACTTCTCCAAAGTCAGAGGCCAACCACATGCTCTTAGTGGTACCAGCAATGACATAGCAGGAACAAGTGTTGCTGTTGTAAAATTACCTCTTCCTCCTGCTCTTGATCTGACTCCGATTCCTTGATGCCAAAGATGCCATCAAAGATGAAAAAGATGGGAGAAGGAAAAAAAAACATTTAGAAAAAAAGAGTAAATACATTCCACCTCCAAGCATCAAGCAGGCACAGGGTAAACTCAGACTGCTTTCTTAAATAGTTTATAGAAGACAAACAATTAAAGAAGACTAATCAAATTTTATACATTGAAAAAGATGGATATGTTAATTTCTGACCTGAGGTCATTGACAGTCTCAAGGCTTGATATTTAATGTGTCTGCTGGAATTGATCTACAGAAATCATAGTGATGCTATCCCAGTTACCAGGGATACTGACAGAAAATGTCAACCACCATTCAGGTACCACACAGGTTTTATTATAATAAAAAGCTACTAAATTCTCAAGCATATCTTAGATATGCAATGTTAGGCATTTTATGCTCTTCATCTTGAGTTATTAAATAGAAAGCCATCACTGAACATCCCAGCATTAACAGCTCTCTGTGCTATATCTTGTCTCAAAAAATATAAAGTAGATGTTTTTTTTTTTCATAGCATGTGGATAGTTCACTGCGACCAGTTAAAGCACACTCACACTCACACTCATATTGGAGTCCTGTATATCACTCCTGTGAGTCAAAGCTACCATTCTGCCTCTAGAGATGACAACACCAAAGTGCCTTTGTGCCACAGAATTGCAATTAGATCAGGTGTTTTTGGTTGATCTATCTATTGCTACATTCCAATTGTGACACACCATGCATATAATACATGAAAATAGATATTCAATTGCTTTTTTTAATTACTAAGAAGTGTCAGCAGTAAACACATGCTAGTATCCTTCCTCTATACAACTGATGTATATTTCAAAAAATGAGTAAACCAATAATACACTGAAGCAACTATGATGGAGTAAAAGTGATATAGAGAGTTCTTGGTTCTGTCAACTTGGGATCGAAAGTTTTAAGTATTTGCCTGCTTCCCTTTCAAGTCAGCACCCACTACTCACTCCTTCCCCAAGTGCAGAACAAACTGAGCAATTGTAGTAGCTATGCACTGACTACCCTCTGCGTCTGGCTATATTAAAATGGCATTAGTTTAAAGAAAAACAAAAGCTTTCGAAAATAAGATTTCCCACATCATCTGAGTTGCCTCCTTCGATACAATCATAGTAGCAGAGCAATTCTGTCATGAGAAAAAATTGGGGAAAAAGTAATAGTAGGCACAGTTGGGTTAGGAATTAATAAATTAGTGCATCAAACGTACCCCTTTCAAGGGGACATTTTTATACCAATCATGTTAAATTAACTAGAAAGTCAATTTAAAATTCTTCAATTATTAAATCAGGACAGGCTATGAGATGAGCAGGTAATTACTTCAGAAAAAGATAAAATACAAGGAGTTTGCTCTGAACCTATACGACCACTCAGAGTGGGTAAGCAGAAGCCAACACACTAACATCCTGGGGGGAGGCAATGCATCACGTGACCTCAGGAAGGCTCGTAGAAACAAGAATGAGGACAGGGCCAGTTACTTTTTTCTTTAAAATTTAATTCAAAAAGCATTAAAACTTAGACTCATTTTTCTCTGCCATATCTAATACATAGCAATAAAAGCTTCCATCAAAGTGCATTAAATGCCACAATGATTAGCACATGTACTTGTGTTCTGTGTCTTTTATAAAGAACCTGAAGCTCCAATTCGATGCTGTCTGAGAAAACAACAGTGGACTTCACAATACCTTGGCATAAATCGGCAGAGTGATGTTTAAGTTGCAGATAGCTTGATGCACCAGTCCTCTTGTGGATTTGGGTTCCTTCATAAATGAGAGGCGCCCGCAAGGTTCCTGGGTTGTGTCACGTACCTTCAATGAGAAAGACATACATGTTTCATTCACATCTGACATCGGTGTGGTTTAGAGGGAAAATAATTCCAACTGGGTAACATTTACAGAGGGTCATATAATCCCCAATTCCACAAAGACTCAAGGCTCTTCCCTTTTCTATTCTGATGACATCATTTATAATAACACTTTGAAAATGTCTTTCTGAAGTTTTCCCTTTCTAAAGTATGAACGAAAGAACTGTACATATTTTAAGGCAGACAACAGGATGGTCTGATATGCACACAATGTAAAATGAAGCCAACAGTCTTGCTAATTTATATGAGCTGCCTCACATGAAAGTCTCCACTTGTTTGAGGTGAGGACGCTAGGTCCCTTTAGATCTCACAGCGAATTTCAAATACAAAATAATCACCAACTGCAGTTTCATTAGGTCTCCAGGACTAATTCACCTTTTAAAAACCTGGTAAAATATCCCTGACATAAAACTGTACATTTCTGCTACTTTTAAGCACCATAAAACACGTTCATGAAGTTCTACAATCAGCACCGTTTTTTAGAGCTGCCTATCCACCCAGACAGAAAGTGTTCCCAGGACACATTTCTTTCCCCTTCCCCATCCCTGCCAATCTCCATACAAGTTTGTGTTTCCATGGATTTGTAAAATGGAGTCACATAGTATTTTCCTTGTATTTTATTGATTTAGCACAACATGTTCAAGTTCATTGCATCACCAGAACTTCACTCAATTTTAACTGTGGTATTTGTAACGGGAAACATCATTTTAACCACTTTAGGTGTATAACTCTGTGGCACAAATACATGTGATTTGCTGTATGACTACCACCATCAATCTGCTTGCATAATTGGTTCCCATACTGAAAGTCTCTGTGTAGTAAGCAATAGTTTCTCTTCCCCCAGCCCCTTCTCCTGATAGCCACTTGTTTACTTCTATTTTTTACGCTCCTGGGTATTCTTTGCTAAGTGGAGCTATTCATATTGATTTTTCTATAAAGTTGAGTTGATGAAAGTATATCAAGTCCATAGCTCTAAATAGAATAATTTCTCCTTGTACTATGATATTCTGGGTCTTTCGAGAAATTATTACAAAAGAAGTTGTCAGTGCTCATTTGGTCTCCACATTAGTTACTTTCACATACACTTTAAAATCTCAGTGTGGACATCTGAAAGTAATGGTGGTGACGAAATAAGAGGGCTAGGAGTTTAAGCCACCAGCAGAGTTATTGCCTATTAGTAAATAGGTGTGAGACTCTAAATTTGCTCCTATCAACACACTCACACACATACATACTCATACACATACATGCACATTCACACATATACCTATTCATACACACACACACACACACACACACACACACACACAAGAGATGATTTTCCTTCTAATCTGGAAAACAGTAGGTAGTGTTCTACTTAATACATTGATCCTAGTTTGTTCTCATTCCCATCATAGATGTGTTCTCTCATTAAAAATTATGATTAAATTTGAACTTCAAAACTTAAACATAAATGTGTTTTTGTAAACTCTTCTCAATATGTTTTAAACACTGGAAATGTTTGAAAAAGCACATATTCTTATTATGAAAGTAACTGAAAACAATCCTTGTACTTAAATAAAGGCCTAACTAGTTTTGATTTTTTTTTTTTTTTTTTTTTTTTTTTTTTTTTGTATTTTCTAGACAGGGTTTCTCTGTGTAGCCCTGGCTGTCCTGGAACTCACTCTGTAGACCAGGCTGGCCTTGAACTCAGAAATCCACCTGCTTCTGCCTCCCATGTACTGGGATTAAAGGCATGCTCCACCACCTCCAGGCTCTAGTTTTGATTATTATGTATGTATTACCTTAACAAAGAGAGGAAGTCTGTTTTCTTTGAAGGCGAAAAAACTGAATATATGATGTTGGCCACTCTTGGTTAGCGGTACTAGGTTGCCAAAACAGTCAACATAAATAGGTTTTCCTTCCAATACCTAAGAGAAGATGAAAGCCAACATGGAATAAGATAGCTACAGTCACTTTTATGTCATTTATACAAGCAAAATAGTAGGGGTTCTTGGAACCTTTAGTTCTGAAAATACATATACACGACAATATTTACACTGCCAATTGTCATCTGTCATATACACGACATCATTTTTTCTTGTTCCTGAGTATCTTTAGTTGCATGGTAACATTAAATTTTCTCATTTTAATGGTGTATCATGATACCCACAAAGACCCATATATGTCTATACCTAAATATAAACTTTGATCCAGGTTAACATTTGACATCACAGTGAGGCAGAACACAGGATGTCAGCATATAAACATCTATAATAATGGTAAATTCTTACCCAAAAAAAATCAATGTAAAAATGTTTTATATGGACTAACACTTAAACAAAAGGAAGTACTTTAAAAGAAAATTCAGGAAAATAAAACATCTAAGCTGCTATAGTTATAACAAACTCATAGTCACCTACATACCCTGAGTTTATCAATAACTAAGAGTTTTTATTTCAATAAAAATAATTTTTAAATAAAAGTACATTTTATAGGAATTTATCTAAATACACAGAGACCATCCATTTATGATCTAAATTGTCAAAAAATTCAGATTGTGGAAATTGGCCTTCAACTGATAGAAATGTAGACTAGTCTTCATTTCTGTTAAGCAAACCTTCTTCCTATGATAACTGGATTACAAGTGACCTGATAGTGAAGCCACATAATACAACATTCCTACCTCCACATCCCTGCTCCGGGCCACCTCAGAGAAGTTTTCTTGTTGTTCCAGGGTCTTGTCTACTTTGTCATCTGTCATACAGAAGCATCGCAACCTGGCTTCAATTGGGTCATGTGACTTGGCAAACACTACAAATTTGGCCATATATGGTACACAGATAATTTCTCTATACACTTGTGATGCAAAGGCAACAGACTCCTGAATCTGCCGACAGTCTATCAGCCAGAACCTACAAAAGGAAAGAAAACGAGTTACCTAAAGTTTACAGTGTGCAACTTGAAAACAGATCAATTTCTTCGATACGATCAATATTGTCATCAAATGTTTCTTGAAAAGGAAGGACATGGGGGATGGAATGATGAGCAGAGGCTGAGAAAAGTGAAACAGAGGCAGAAATGGCAAGGAAGGCAGCAGGACAGACAGGAGGTCTGAAGGTGCTGAGAAAGAGAGATACTTGACACATGTTTTAAGATCAACTATGAGTATGCTCCGTGAACAATATACAGTTACAACAACAAGAAGAAGTCCTTATGTAACATACTACCATGCATGATAAATACATCCAATAGAGACTATACCCCTATGGCTAAGATTAAAATCTCAAGAGAGGGTAGGTGTTGGCGAGAATGTGGAGAAAGAGGAACACTCCTCCACTGCTGGTGGGAATGCAAGTTGGTACAACCACTCTGGAAATCAGTCTGGTGGTTCCTCAGAAACCTGGGCATGACACTTCTGGAGGACCCTGCAATACCACTCCTGGGCGTATACCCAGAGGATTCCCCAACATGCAATAAGGACACATGTTCTACTATGTTCACAGCAGCCCTATTTATAATAGCCAGAAGCTGGAAAGAACCCAGATGTCCCTCAATGGAGGAATGGATACAGAAAATGTGGTATATTTACACAATAAAATACTACTCAGCAATTAAAAACAATGAATTGATGAAATTATTAGGCAAATGGTTGGATCTGGAAAATATCATCCTAAGTGAGGTAACCCAATCACAAAATAACACACATGGAATACAGTCACTGATAAGTGGATATTAGCTCAGAAACTCTGAATACGCAAGACACAATTCACATATCAAATGACTCCCAAGAAGAAGGAAGGAGAGGTCCCTGGTCCTGAAAAGGCTTGTTCCAGCATTGTAGGGGAGCACCAGGACAGAGAAGTAGGAGGGCATTGATAGGAGAATGGGCAGAGGGAAAAAAGGAACTTATGGCAAGGGGGGAACCGGGAAAGGGAAAATCATTTGGAATGTAAACATAGAATATAGAAAATAAAAAATTATAATAAAAAAGAAGCTATACCCCTATCAAAGCAAAGAAAAACAAAACAAAAAGATTGAATTAAATATTCTAGTTGTGTTTCTCCTTTTGTGTTCTTTATAACCAGTCTCTTGACATACATATTGACTGCTTTTGAATTCTTTGGTAATAAAATAAATAACTAAATTAAAAAATAAATAAATAGAAAAATAAAACAACTCTTTGGTACTTAAAAGCTCAGTTTCAGACACGATGATGTAGAAAATTATTTTCCTTGATTCCTCTCGTATTCATTTAACCTTCTGAAGGTTTCAACATCATTTTCTCAGTGCTTCATTATCCAAGGAATTAGCCAGTCACTGAGACTAAATTAAACCAACTAGAAATTTAAAAGTGTTTACTTAAAGACAATTTGAATGGAAACTAAGATTAAATTTCAGTTATGGCCTATAAAAGAAATAACCAAAAGATCCCTCCAGCCTCTTAAAGATGTGTAACATGCAAATGTGTTAGGGTATATAACACACTAACTCTTTAGCTTCTAAGCAAGATACACTGAACTGGATATTTTGGTATTCTATTCAAAGAGTAACTCTCAGGCTGTTTTGTTGATAACAGGAAATTTCTCATTCCTTGGGAATTGGAAATATCAGCTGTGACTGCCAAAGCTAATGTAGAATTATAGAGTCAAAGCAGACAGACAATTATTTTTCCATAGATTCTAATCTGATTGTCAGGACTTGGCTACTGTACTATTATTCTTCATGTCAAAGCAACTATAGAGCTTACTTAAAATTAAATCTAATTAAAATTGAATCACTTTGAAAGCATTAAGAAACAATATCAAACAACAACAAGAAAAGGTGATTTTGAGAAGGAAGAAAGAAATACAGTGAATGGGTTTTTCTGTGCTGCACATGCATACCTGGCAGACACGTTGGTTGTAAAGGAAACACACTCATTGACAAATGTTAGCGGCGTGGTTCCTGTGATGTCTTCCCACTGGGCAGGCGTAGTTCCACCTGAAAAAGTGCGATAGGGAAGTATTATTGGGCAAAATTAGAGACACTGGATTGTAAATAAAGTCTCTGTGCTTCTGACTGTTCACCTGTGTAGACCCTCCACTCCACAAAAGGACACGAGGAAAATAAAATGAGCCAGGATCCAGGTTAGTGGGTAGAGCATTTGCTTAGTGTGTGTGTATCCCTGTGTTCAATCCTCAGTACACAACCAAACCAAACCTAAACAAAACAACTTTTGGGGCTGAGGATATATAGCTCATAGTAAGCCACTTGCCTTGCTTAGCAAACAACATGTCCCAGGTTCGATTGCCAGCACCACATACATACATACATTAATTAATTAATAAAATTAAAATGAAAGAGTACAAAATATCACAAATCAAATATCAAAAAATTATAAATAAAAACTACATACTAAGAAATGACACTTAAAAAAAGCAGACACCATCTCAAGATAACTGCATTTAAAGGAAATTATTTAAATATCTGTGTGTTAGGCATTCTGTCTTTGGTCTCCTATATAGTCTTCTGGGATAAAAAAAAAAATCAATGGCTTTTTCCAATGTTGGACCCTGTAGGCTACAAGATGTCCCCATTAGTGCAACAGCACCTGGACTATGTATGGGGGTAACCAACTGCTCACCTGGTTAGCTATGAGGCCTGGTCCACAAGGGACATTCAGGTATAGAACCCTAAACATGGTAAAAAAATAATCTATGGCTAGGGAAAAATAATGCTCTGCTAAATGGTCATATTGTCAAGCTGCCTTGTACATGTTTATGTTTATATCCGTAGATGTGAGCCTTGGTCAGAGAAGCTCCTGATAGATAGAGGGAGTGGTTAATGCAGACATGCTGTTCCAGTGCTGAGAAGAAGCAATCGGCCTGTTGTTCCCACCAGAGTAGGTGGGACATCTGTAATCCTGCCCCGCCTTGGGGCTCAGGGAATATTGCAGAAGAGAGAGGACACAGAGTAAGGGCCGGAGGATGAGAAGGAGTGCGGTGAGATGCTGCAGCTGCAC
Source organism: Apodemus sylvaticus (assembly GCF_947179515.1). Classification (NCBI taxonomy): domain Eukaryota; kingdom Metazoa; phylum Chordata; class Mammalia; order Rodentia; family Muridae; genus Apodemus; species Apodemus sylvaticus. Next base: position 35,623,047 of record NC_067475.1, on the reverse strand, counting down.
ATGGGCTGTTGGATGGGCCAACTCACAGGACCGGCTTGCCTGCACAAGATCACCCAGGAAATTTCCTGCATAGACCAGGAGGATCCGGTGGACGGCATCATACGACGCACATATGGGAGGCACGAATACCTCAGTGGGTTAAAAAGTAAAATTAAAAACATTTACTTTAAAAATGACTCCATATATAAATATATAATACTTTGATATTGAAACATTGTTTGGTGAAAACCTCATTTTTTTCACCTTTTGTTCATCTAGTTAATTGAAAAATCCTTTTCCTAAATTGATGTATTTAACCCCACAGCTTTTTGATACAGGGCCTTTTCATATTGTGCAGACAGTTCTTGAACTCACAATCCTTCTGCCTCAGCCTTCCAAATACTAGGATTACAAATATCACCGATATTCTCAACTTCCACAGCTACCTATGGCAAAAGTAAGTTAGGTTTTCACTATTGTTAAGTATCTTCTTCTAGAATTTTCTACAATATAGTCATATATGACTTACCCGTTATGCTGCACAGTAATCTTAAGGTTGGCGCATCTCCCCCAAAACCATTGAGCATAACATCGCTTGAAGCTTTGGGGACTGGGATAGTCATAGTGATCGGCTTGTGGAATTTTCTTCTCCTGGGTTCCAAGGTGACGATTGGGCTGAAGGTCGCTTTGTTACCCAGGATCTTCTTCACCAGCTCGCTGTGCATGGGTTGAGCCTATCGAGGTAGGAAAAAAATCATTAGCTATTTATAGCACTACACTTAAGGTCAAATATCTGTCATATCCAGACAAACCTTGTTTTTGTTTCTCACAAATGAGTTTGGTGGATTTCGAAAGTGGCAGCTCTAAGTTTAGTGCTATTAAGAAATATATGCATATTATATATATAATTTATCTTAAAATTTTTAAATATATTATATATTTATATTATAAATTAAAATATACTATATCACTATATATTGTTTATAATAAATATGTAAGCATATTTATTACATTTATTATATATTATTAAATCTATATTAAATTTTTATTTAAATATATAATTTTTTATCTTTTTTTAAAATTTCATTCGATATATTTTTTATTTACGTTTCAAATGATTTCCCCTTTTCTGGTCCCCCACTCCCCGAAAGTCACATCAGCCCCCTTCCCTCCTCCTATTCTCCCATCCATCCCTTCACACTTCCCCGTTCTGGTTTTGCCGAATACTGCTACACTGAGTCTTTCCAGAACCAGGGGCCACTCCTCCGTTCTTCTTGTACCTCATTTGATGTGTGGATTATGTTTTGGGTATTCCAGTTTTCCAGGATAATATCCACTTATTAGTGAGTGCATACCATGATTGATCTTTTGAGTCTGGGTTACCTCACTTAGTATGATGTTCTCCAGCCCCATCCATTTGCCTAAGAATTTCATGAATTCATTGTTTCTAATGGCTGAATTATATATATATATATGTATATATATATATATATAATTTTTTAAAAATTATATATAAATAAATTATATATATATAGTTTATCATTATCTATCTATCTATTGTGTGCTAGATGTGTGTGTGTGTGGATGTGTGCATGCTACAGTATAAATATGCAGATCAGAAGACATCCTGAGGAAGGTCTCACCTTCCACCATACGAGTTTCTGGAATCCAACTCAGGTAGTCAGACTTAGGAACAAGCTCCTGCACTAGCTTAGTTATCTCATCTGTTAGCCTTTGTTCACTCAGGAAAATTTTATTTAGGTGTCATTGCAACTCTCATTGGAAAAGCTAATTATAACAACGGTAATACCCGCCCCCCCCCCCCCAGTGTCATCCGTAGCCTACGTGGTCTTACCTGTAGACCGACTCGGATGCGCTTGGTGAGTGCTCCCTCTGGGAAGACAGCTTGCACCTGTGACACCACAGTGCTGCTCAGCACTCCACCCTCGGGGCCAATCAGGTTGCTGTCCTGTTTGATGCGAGACACCACCGCAAAGTACTGTGGGAAGTCACGAGTGATGATGCGGCAGATTCGTTTCTTTTCCAGGTCTTCCGGACTGTCCAGCACTGAGACAAGAAAATGATCCATCTTCATAGAGCAAGTGACTCCTGAGAACATTCTAGCAGACTCACAGGCACAGTTAATAGTGAACCGGGAAGTTAAAACACAGACTAGTCTGGCACCAAATAGATAAATATGGGGGGGGGGGTGGAGGGCGGGGGAGAGGGAGCAGGGAGGGGTGGTTCATCAGCTGTCAGCAGTCTGCAGGTACACTTCGGGTAAACCAGGCCTTTTCAGAACACTGTAAAAGAAGTGCACTTCGGGCCAGAAGCATCCACACTGCGCTGTCTCTGTGAGGGCATTTGAGGGCAACCCTGCAGTGGGAGGTGAACATGTGCTATTCTTGGTCTGTGTGATGGAGAGGAAGCTGCATTTGAACTCCTTTCCTTTGCAAATTTCAAAGTTCGAAGACTAGTTATTGTGGTTTAAAGAAATTATATAGTCGTTTGGGTTCTGGGGGAGTAGTTCAGTAATAAATTCTGCAGCAAATGGGTAAGGTTTCTCTTTATACATTCTGTCCTGTGGCACAGTTTGTGCCTGGGTTCAACATCAGTGTTTCATTATTCCTCTGATGCTAATGACTTACCAAATACATTACCTAAGAACAGAGGGTAGGATAATAGATTCTATAAATTGCTTTAGTGTAGGTATTTACAGCAATACAGAAAATTTCATTTGAAATAGAGCAAATCTGTACTGAATGTATCAGTAAATTTAAAGAACCCTAGAAAGTTTTTTAGTCTTAGAAATTGTTTACAATTCACTATAAAATAGTTAACTCTTCACTAACTGTTTGGAATGACTAGATAATAAACAGTGGCAGTTCTAGGCTCTGATCACAGTGTGAGAGTGACACACTGGCCAACACTATAGCAGAAACGTATAAAATAACATTTCCAAATGTGAATATATCAGACTGATTCTTTGGCTTTAAAGTGCATTTCTTCTATGTGCCAATTATTATAAGAGTGGGTTTTTAAGGGCAAGGAGCTAATGTGCAAGGTGACATCAATAACAGGTGACCACCAAGAAGGAAATCTCCAAAACCTTTATAATGCTAGCCAATAAAGGGGCTTCAAGAAGTGTAAGGAACTGAGTGTTGTCACCTTCACTGATGAGAATTCTGATCTTTTCACCCTACTTTGAAGAGACTGACCTACACACTAGACTGTGTACTTTCTATTGTCTAACCCCGGCCTTTATTCTTACTCAACCTCAACAGGATCAGAAAGAAGGAGCTGTGGGCAGGCTGCTCTTCACAGATAAACTTGACTATGGCTGTGCTTTGGTTTTATGTGTCTAGCCCCGTACACACTTGGCATGCCCCTGACAATGAGGTAAGGGGCTTATTCTGTTTTTATAGTTACTTGAAGTGGCATGTCCCGTGCATTAGGGCTAAGACCTCTCCTCTCTTCAGTTTATGGGGCCTGAGGATTTAGGCACATATTTGAATTTGTGCCTGAATGGCTTGAAGAGATTTGGGGATTACAGATATTAAAGTTCTTATTAAAAAGAATAAATAGTTTCTTAAACATCTAGTTTTTCAAACTTGGTATTTAAAATATCACAATGAGGCTCCAGTGAACTCAATTGTACCTAACATCGATTATCCAAGAATCTAGAACATGCATCACACCCAGTACTGGAATGTTGGATTTCTTTAACCACAAATTGAAATATTTGTTTGGCTGGAGGGAGGGATTAATTCTCAAGCCCCACAAGTTGCATAGAGGATAAACGCTAGCCCTAATACTGACTTCCTGCCACTTCAAGCCACCACAAAGCTGAGCAAGCCCATCACCTCCCTGCTAAGAGTTTCATGCCTGTTTGTTATGAAAAAAACATCTACTCTACCATTAATTTTAGATTCAACAAAGTTTTCATTAAACGATAGACACATGCTGAGTATACTTGTTCAAAGGAGACATTTAATACCTTAAAAGACTTTATTTTCCTGGACTTAACATAAACACGGTTAAGAAAATGGATTGATTCTCTATTAAAATTTGCTGCAAGAGGTACACATGTGCGCACAAGTATACAGACAGCTAGAAGATCTTAGAGCAGTGTGTAATCCTCATGCCTCCACCTCAGATTTCCTCGAGACCCCTTAACCCAAAGGTACCTTCGTCCATGCCATTAAGGATTTCGTTGAGTTCGTCTTCAGTGTATTCACAGAAATGCTCTTTCCAGCTGTCCCCATTTTCACTGCGCAGGACCACCAGTTCCCTCTCTTTTCCTCGAAGAGCAGCGAAGTGAGGGATCTCCACAATCACGGGCCTGACACAGCAATGCACAGCACTCAGTGGAGAAGGGAAAAGCAACCCCAAGACAAGCAAGTCAACACAGTCTGTTGCAAAGTGACCTGGAATTCTGCTCACTCTAGGGGCAGGGAGACTGTGGGCCATCCTCCAGTGACTAACAGATGGTGGCGCAGTGACACTCCACCTCAGGGGCACTGATCCTCAAATACATGCTTCTGCTTTAAGCCAAATGATATCTCCCTGTGGGTGCATGTGGCATTCTGGAACGTCTCCTTTGATAAACGTAGGTGTAGCACATTTATCCAAAAGAAATGTACATGCATGTCTATGATGTATGTCAATCTCCTAAAAACATGTTCTACAGGTGCAAAATGACAACATGAGTTAAGAGAGACGAAGGCTCATACATTGCATAATTCAACGTGTTCTAAATGCGATGTCGGAAAGGTAGACTATTTGTGCTAATGAGCCATGCACTTGTGGCTTCTGTTCATACTGTCTTCATCCAAGAAAACAATAGGCATGTGCACACCCCGTGGCTCTAATGAGCCCTGTAGTCAATGGCCCAATAGTGTCCAATGCCTATTACATTTGGGATCCAGAGCATGCACTATCCTATGATATTTTAGGTCACATTCAACATAGACAGAGGCCTTCCATTCTTGAGTCCAGGTTGCTTTGAGACAGATTCCAAACTCATCATAACGACATCATAACTAGCACAGAGTACAACTAGGCAAATCTCATGCTTGAACGAAAATGAAGGTCACAGCACTTTAAGGGAGAAGATATAAAAACGTCACTCAAAAAATAAAAGTCACATACCACAAGGGTCAGAAATGGTCCACTAAAGATAGGTTATACAGAGTTTAAATCATAGAGAGGGACATGTCATGGGCACAATGACAAAAAGAGAAATCATATCGCAGAAGAAGGAGAAGAATGGGGGGCCAGCAGCCATCAATGTGTTTTAAGTCACTCCTACCCAAGGAATTTGGTTCCAGGAGGCCCCAGCTGAAGGATGCGGCTGACCAAACTTTCTCCCTCATTAAGTGGGGGAGGAGCCGTTGGCAGGTGAAGTTTACTGAGTACATCCGAAGCAGCAATGAAAGAAAGAACAGAAGTGAGCTTCAGGTACCGTGTCCACAGAACCCCAGCACCGCAGGGTGAAGCTTGGTTTCACACTGCGTTTGGTTCTGCCCCCTCCATTGGTCACAAAGAGCAAGGGACCTGAGACCCAGAGTGTACAATGGAGGTGCTTGTCTGTGCCAAGGGCGCACATGGCTGTCAAGTCTGTTCCTATTCAGGTTCACTGCCAGGGCACTAGCCAAAAATGGAGGGGGAAAAATTGTTCTTTGGGAAAGTCAAAGCTGTTGGGAATACAATAAAAACTCTGTACAGCAGCGAGACGTTTTCATGGATATTCCTCAACAGATTTGAAGGCTGTCAAAAGGCCTAAAACTACCTGAGCAGGAGGGAGTTAGGCTCTGTACTGAACATCAAGAGACTCTGACCATAGTGACACTTTTCTGATGTAACCCAGAACTTCACAGGCCCCTTCCAAAATTCTACCTGAAAAGAGCTATGAGAGGTGGTTTCTACAAGGGGAAACTAGCAACACATCCCCTTTCAGGTGTGAACATAATTTGGAGCAACCTGTTAACAACCTGCCCCAAATTACGGGCTTTAGAACATTTCCAAAGTTCTAAAGCACGAAACTCTCCCGAGTATGACATTGACAACAATCAGAAGGCATCCTAATTAGTAAGAAATCTCTCTGAGCCTCAAGCACCAAGACTTAAATACAATTTGTTTCAAGATGATTTGAAACTGTGTCCCCATCTCCAGAGCTTCATTCTTTTGTCACCGTTTGGGGGTAGCTTTTCACCTCTTGACACACTGAGGTTCCACTTTGTATGACAGCAGCCTTACAGACGGACAGACAGAAGAAGAAAGAAGAAATGGCAATTTCTGCTCAAAATTGCCAAAATGAGCACGGCAAAGGTCCATCTTCATTTTCATCTTACACTTAGCCCAAGGTAGCAATTTTAAGAACAGGAAAGAAATCATTTAGACTTGAATTTTAGATATTCCACGAGGGCAATGCCTGTTGCATTGAGATGAAGGCTGCTGTCCAAAGAGATGGTGGCAACTGGATTCATAACCAAGCAATGCACTAAATGTATGCTTCAAACAAATCACATTTGTTGCTTTACACTTTGCCTCTTAGTCGCAGACAAGAAGCAGAAATACCTACCAATGCATAAACCACACAGTTATCCCATTGGGAATCGGGCAGTTATTCCCACATCCAAGAAAAAGCACAGCAATGTGCATGTTTAACTCACTGATGCCTGACCATGGGAAACATACAAGTGACGACAAGGATCAAAGCACTGTTTCCAATTAAAAAAAAAAAAGTCACAGGAGCCAATCGCTTTTCAAAATGGCTTGACATACCTTTGGTGTTCCATCCCATTGATCTCAGGTAGAGGGCACAAGCCCATCGGAGACTAAGTAGGAGGCTTATGGGAAACCCTTACCCAAGGAACTGAGCTCCGGAAGGTCCGACTTCAATCAGACGGCTGGCCAGGCCTTCTCCTTCCACCATGGGCGGCATTGTTGCCAGTCTATGGCGTTTCACAAGGCGGCAGGTGACTCGAGTTGGGGCTGTGCATTTCCGAGGTGGGATGATAATCCTGAGTCCGTTGTGTCTGCACCCTCGCATGGCACCACCACGGGCATCCACCATAAAACTGACTAGGAAACTGAAAATTGAAATAAAATATTAGATAAACTTCAAAGCAATACAGGAGATAAACACATTCTGTGAGGTTAACTCTCTACGCTGTTTATTTTCTCAGAACAATTCTTTTTTTTTTAATGAAAATGCCACGTGGAAAAGTAGTGTTTAATGTTTATACTAATATCCTAATATCCATATTTCTATTTTTTATTTTGTTTTAATTTGTGTATAATCTTCATTTGCTACTGAAGAACAATTCCAATTTTTGTTGGTAACTGGTAATTCCAAATTTTGTTGTTCGGGAATTTCTCAGAACACAGGCAAGCCTTCAGTCTTTTTATCTATCCTAGGTAAGCCACATATTCAAATAAGAAAGACCGAATTGCATATATGTTAAGTTAATTCAACTTAACATTCCAACATTACATCTGTCTAGCTCATTTTAGTGTAATCACAAGACTGATAAAAGCAACCTTAAAGGGCTTATCACAAAGTCAAATCCATGCTGCCACTGTGTCCCGTCCCCAAGTCATCTTGAACAGGATGCAGTTTTTTTTTTTTTTCTGCTTACAAGATGAAAAACAGTGTTTTGAACAGGACCAACTAATTTTCTGGTTAAACTGCATTTGTACTTTTAAGAGGTCTCTGTGCTAAACCATTCTAATTGAAATAGAGTATGAATGGCTGAACAGAGCCCCCTTAGCTCTGTATCTGTGGGGTAAGTCCTGCACTCATGCTGATGGAGGTGCTGCTGCACCTTGACTTCCCTCAAATAAGAATGAACTGAACTTGAAACTCATTTAAATTTGCAAAAGCACCTCTGTGACTTCTGCTTCCTTTATTGCTCATTGACCATGACTAAAAGAACGGTAACCTCAGGTGGCTCAGGTTGTTGAGTGAGGATCTAAACTCTAAAGTTTCTTTGGGGTGGGGAAGTTACAAATCTTGGAGTAGCTTAGCTCGAATGCTTGCTATTTTATTAATCACAACACTCACCAAGGCCTCTTGGGCAGGCACCTCCTATAGGAGCAAAAAATTAAATAGCACAATAATCTAGTTGTCATGTACATGTACACAAGGACATGTATGAACACTATGTAAGGCTCGTCCACAGTCACTTTTTCCAGTGCGCTTGGGAAGTTTACACAAGAACAACAAAATGAAAGCAACATATAGGTGTTTCGTGGACTGACTGAGACACCGAGAACCGCACCAAGCCAGATCACCACACCTAGATATTGCTTCCACGACAACACTGAAAACATTTGAAAGGTATTCCGTCAAAGTAAGTGGTGGGATAGAAACGCAATACACTGATGTTATTTTTAGGAGAGTGAAATATCATAGCATCATCCTCTTTGCAGCAGAACACAGAATGCATTAGACACGCCATTGAACAGAAAACCTGTTGCTAGTAAGAGAAATGAGTGCGGGGAAGCCCAGAGGACCCTCTGAAGCACGGCATGCAGCATGGAACCACAGGAGCCACAGATCTCCCGCATGCAGAAGCCAGCCTAGGCCTACCATTCTGCCCTAGCCGCTGAACCCTCAGGACGGGTGACAGCTGCTATGCACAAGCAACAGCTCAGAGAGCGTGAACCGTTGATATTCTGGATACTATCAAGACCCCATGAGAAACAGGTTGCAGCTTTCCTTACTATTAGTCTTTAACGTGAATTCTTAAGTATTTTCTTTTTGACTTTTAAATATACACATTTGCTCAAAAGAAGAAAAGAACTGGAAATACTTCCAGAGGAACATGCAGCTTTTTCCTTTATTATTTTTTGAGTACATTTACACTGATTTTCATTTAAAGGCGAATGCCTTAAAATGCTACAGTTTCAACCAGCAGAGTATCGAACCTCACTGCAGTATTTCTGACTCGTTGATAATTAACACTAAGATTTCCTTTGATTTTCCTCCCTCCTCAACTTTTCTGAGTTGGGTTTGGCCTTAACCTTTCTACATTTGTGAGCTTAACCTTGTACCCTTGAACTCCTCGCCTTTACTTCCAAAGTCCTATGATTATAAATGTATATCACACCTAGCGAATTTTTCAAATCTTGATTAATCTGAGAAGGAATAGAGGTGCTGAAACTAGACAGGATTATTAATATTACATGTCATGAACCCTCATAGTATCTATGTGTTTTGAAGGAAGTTACAAGGCTTGTGCACTCATGTCCCAGGCCCTAATATTTTTCCATGGTATTATTCCAGGGATGGCCTCTGGTCTGCAGGATATCAATTCTCTACCCAAAAGAACATGTAGGCTACTTTGGTGGTCTATCTTCAAAACAGCAAATCTGTAGCCATGCCCTTGACAATATTCTATTACTTTCCCTGGTGTGGTGCCACAGAATCCCTCTTTCTGTTTTACTTCCTCCCTGATTCCTGCTTCCATGATCCCTTTGTGTGATCTCTCCCTAAATGTCAGGAGCTGTGCCAAGTACTTCACACTCAAAGCCTGGTTGTCACTCTCTGATTTCATCCTTGCTTGGGCCTGCTTGTTAATTTCCTCCATCAATAAGTTAGGACCAGCCAGCTTATCAAGGCGTCGTCTAGGGGATGTATCAACAGGGGACACAATTTCAGCCCCCCCAAGTACTCAGTACAGGGTGGATACAGAACACAGCAGGAAGGCAAGAATAATTTTCAAATAGATGAATAATTTTTGAATACATGAATGGCTGTAGGAATGAAGAGGCAGGCTATGACCAATGGTGTTTCTTTACATGGAACAGAGAAAGTAAGGCTAAAATATGAGGTAAGTGAAATCTTTGGTATCTGGCCTGTTATTACAACCAGGATTCACTCAAGTCTCTACGTTCAGATGCAGTAAAGCAGCTAGAAAGTACTATGCCTAATTCTAAGGAGTCTAATATATGCATTTCTGCTGAAGTGAGAGACCAACGTATTCCCTGTGTAGAAGCTTGGTAGAAAATGGGAGACTGTGAAAACTAATAGTTTGAATCTCATAAGATAATTTTTTAAAAAAATTGATTCCATGATTGTATGAAGAAAGACTGAAAAGGAAGAAATTGAAATAACAGAACTTAAGGACTGACGTGGCACATAGATACACCTGTGGGAATTGTGCCTATGTCATTAGTGATCTCAAAAGAGTCCTAAGCACCGAATCAAATGCAAAGCAAATTGGAAAAGTCAAGTGTGCAATGTGCATAACTCTTGGGGAAGAAGCAGACTTCTGAAGGGGGTAAGCCTACAGATTTTACCAAGTAAGAGAAGAAATGGCACAGGTTACCAGGCAATCACACACTCCAGTGGAAACATTTTCCTTAGAATTGTTGAGGAAAAAAAGAACAAAAAGTAAAATAGGAAGATACCAAGAAGCAGAGAGGTCTGGAAGACATGACCACTAACTGCCAAGGAACAGAGGGTGTAAAAGCTTAGCCCTGCTGTAAAAAGTTCTGGCCAAATTGGACTCATAATGTCATGATCAAATGACTAAGGCAGAACTTAACTGTGTATTCCCAGGGCTTCTCCTTCATGTAGGAAGAGTAGGAGAAACAGAGACAATACTTCATATCCAGACGCAGTTGTCTACTGGTAAAGCCAGCAAACTAACTTGTTAATCTCAACACTTTTCTAGCAGAAAACTGGGTAAGCATTTGAGGAATTTCATCAAAAATGGTAGAATGCCCAAAGGCGCCACTACATGGGTGGCTAAGGGAATTAAGGGCAACTTATTCTGCAGTGTGTGAAGCAGGGGCCAACATTGCAGAAACATTTTTACTGTAAGGACTGTGTGGGTAAGGCGGAAGGATAAAAGGGGTGACTCATGAGATAGGTCTGGGGTGAACCGAATGAATATTTGGGGAACATTAGAAATGAGACAATATGATCCTTGCAAATATTTGCTGATGAAAGAAGCTGGAGGAAACCTAACAAGGCAGCTATGTGTATGTGCAAAGGAGAAGAGATAAGGCCTGAAAGCTCAGCTCTGTGCTATGGAGTGTGACATGGTAGCCTCCTGGTCTCTGGGAGCTGACCCTATCACCATCCACAGCTCTGGGGAGATGTAAGTCATTCATGGGCAAAGAATACAGATCAATAAATGGCTGACCTGTCATCTTCTTTTCTGCTTTTTTTAATCTTTTAAATGTCATGATCATTAAAATATATATCATATATCACCTAAAACATTGAGAAAACCTTTTTAAGTTCAACGTACTCACATATGTGCTAACGGGTTTGATGTTACCAATAAAGTTTCGGTTACATTATATAGTTGTGAGGATTCTGTTACAGCAGCACAAGCTGCTGTGGCTCCACGCTCTTTTCAGGCCCAGACTTATCTCTGTTTTGAGCTATTTTTGCAACCACAGGCAAGTAACCTGACAACTTTGTTAACGCTTGTTTTCTTATGCATGCATTAAGGGAGTTAGGTGAATACATCTCTGAACTTACTGCCAAATGCTACAAATTTGATGCAGTTAATGGCTGGCTAGATCAGACAATCTACTTAAATGTTTGATTTTAGATGCTCTGGAAGATTTCCTAATTGGAAAGCAAATTTATTAGCCCTAGTCAATATAGTTTTTGACCTATGGTTAAACAGATACTTTTCTGAAAATGTGTAGATGTATTTCATTAGACATGGACTTAAGACTACACGGGGAAGAGTAGCAAGGGGACATTGGCTCTGATGCTTCTGACTTTTCAAATGACAGCAGTCATGCAAAGTAGAAACTCTGAAGTTTTCTAAATTGTGAGATACAGCGTTGTCACAATTTAAAAAGAAATAAAAGCAAATGCAATTCACTTTTATTAGGCAGAGGACTTGCCAATAAATAGGCCATTTCATTAGCTAAACCGGTACATGCTTCAGAGGAGGCAGCAGAAAACCAGGATTTGGACTTTTAACGACTGCACTGTCCACCCTCAAAGCTACTGATACTTCAAATTTCCATTTAATTCATCTAGGACCATGGGCTGGGAACAGGGAGGAGACTGCAGCATTCGGAGTTAGTCACTGGGTGAAAGACAAGAGAAAAGAGTCATCAGGGTGCTTCAGTGGTGGCATGTGTACAGCAGAGGGCCTGGCATCAATGCTGACTCAGTGGTACCATTCGCAACCACACCAGGAGCCTCTTCCTCCATCCTTTCCTAGCCCCTCCCTAGTACTCCAAATGCCACAAACTAAAAACTGTGGATAAATGACACGGAATGGGAATAGAGGACTTCAAATTTGTTTGAATCACACAATAATTATTTGCCAACCGCCTGTGTTCCTGAACAGATATATAGCATCTATGGTATGCTTGAGAAAAGATAAAAGGATTAACTGAACTTTTAGAATGAAAATATAAAATTGTCTTATTTATAGAGGGATAATCCGTATTATCATAACGGATGGCCACAGAATAAAAATCCTTTAATCAGCAGCCCAAAAGGAACTTTAAAAATAACTTCATCTAAATAACTTCATCTAAATAACATAGCAGACTTGCTGTATTTACAACATGGAGATGTCATTCCTTAGCACAATTTCCGAAAATATCAAAAGGTTGAACTTAAAATGGAGCTAGCAAAAAAAAAAAAAAAAAAAAAAAAAACAAAAAAAAAAAACAAAAAAAAAAAACAAAACCAATAATACCATTAATAAGTAAGGCTTTGGCTCACGTAAAATGTGGCAGGATAAAGCAAAACAAGGAAGAATTGGTCTGAGTGCTACTAAAAATCACAAACTTTAATGAAACTTTGAAATAGCTCCACCAATTTGCCTAGTCATGGGCACATAATAAGCTTTCAATTGGATGTCACACTTCTCTTCACAAAAGCATCTGCGAGGTGGAGGCCATGACTAAGACAGGCATCCATTTTAATGCTGGCCCAGCTAGCCTCATACCCGCTGGCATGACATACACGCACTTTCCCTAAGGGAAAGTGAGCAGTGGGCTCGATTTAGAGAACATATACCCCTGCATGTATTTGCTAGACATCATCAACACTAAAGCATCCTGAGGTGGGCATATGCAGAAGGAGATGGCAAAGGGGGGAGGGGGACCAGAGAGGGCACATGTTCAGAGAAGGAATTACGCAGAGGTTCACCTGCTGTTGTCACGATCAAGACATGGAGAGGCGCGGCTGCAACAGAATAGATACTTTAGCACAGAGAAAGAGGTAATAAGTGAAATATAAAGAATGAAATTAGATGTGGCTTTGATTGAAATATTTAACTCATATACCAACACAGTAGTCACTGGGGGAAAAAAAGATGGAAATACAAGTAAGATATCACTCTACCGCAAATATAACGGAGATGCCCCTCTCCACACCCTTAGAGAAGAAAAGGCTTTGGGGCCTTTGTGGCTCATCCCAGTGTAGGAAGCCAGGGAAGTCACATATTCACTGGATATGGAAGTAAAGCCTTAGTTAGCATTGGCTCATGGTGACACTCAGTAAAGACTAAGTGTTCAGAAGCTAAAAAGCACCAAGTGACATTATAAAGACAAATATAAAGTCTTGGATTCCAGGGATGTGGTTTTGATTCAGTTGCTGTCCACTGGCAATTCTTTAATACTTTTTATATAAGGCAATTCCCGGTTGGGCTACGGCAGAAGAAACACAAACATGAAAGACACAGCTTAAAGGATGCCTTCTGTGGCAGATACAGCATAAAGTCTATGGCAGAGTAGGCAACATTAATCACCTACTAGTGGGTAGTAAAGATTTATGCAAACTTAATCTTAGTGCTTCTCCTCAAGACTTCATTGACTGCTTTGAGCATTGTGGTTCCTGAACCTAATCTAATCCCTACTCTTCACTACTCTTTTACCCACAAGTCTGTGCATCCTTACCCACAAGTCTGTGCATCCTTAATCGTTCCAAAGCTTGCTGACACATGAAAGTGTATTTATTTCTTCAATGAACCAGAAATACAGTCTTCTAGACTGAAAGAATTAGCCTTCCTGGATCTAAAAGAACTCCCAGGATATTATAAGAAATAGGAACAACTAAATTAAACACTGGAAGTAATTCGGTAAGCGTTTATGCTGCGTTGGCCCATGCAGAAGACACTTGGCTGCCTTACACTTCAAACATTCTGGGATTTGCATTCAAATATATCTTTTGGGACTAATTTGTGTGTTTGTTTGTGTGTGTGTGTGTGTGTGTGTTCAAAAGTCACAACAAAAACTGTCTTCAGCAAGTTTCAAAAGTCCTTTCTTGAGGCTTTATCTTACTTGTGGTGTATCCTAACACCAATGAGCTGGTATTTAATTCTCAGCATTTGGCTGTCATTAAAACATTACAGAGACTTTCAGAATAACAATATATAAAGTGAGTTATAAAACTAAATATTGGCAGAAATGGTCTCATATCAGCCAACTCATTGTGCATGCATGCACATCTATGTCTTTAATGATTTATTTTTATTTGATGTGCATTGGTGTTTTTCCTGTATGAGGGTCTCAAGTCCTTTGGAACTGGAGTTACAGACCATTGTGAACTGCCATGTGGGTGCTAGGAATTGAACTTGACTCCTCTGGAAGAGAAGACAGTGCTCTTGACAGCTGAGCTATCTCTCCAACCCTGGACATTGATGTCTTTAAAGCCCCCACACTGATTTGAGTAACTAAGAGTCAGTATAATAAACACTTGAAATTCAGAACTGTTTTACTGCAGACCAATTTTTTAGTTTTTCTTCTTTTTATTTCTTTCTTTCTTCCTTTTTTCTTTTTTTCCTTCCTTCTTTCTTTATTTATTTCTGTTTTTCGTTCTCTCTATATATATTTCTTTCTTTTTTTCTTTTTTAGATGCTGATCATTCGTTATCAGTAATCAACCACAAGGGAGTAACCATTATCTAATCATTATAGCTCATAGATATTATTTAGATTGGTAAAATAAATGGGATATTGTTATACCTTAAAATTTAAGAATTTCTTTTTTAAGAGTAATAATTAATTGGAAAGCCAAACTATTACTGTAACATTCACTCTTTAAAAAATATCACTATTGGTAGTTGGTTACATTGCACCTAAAATAATGTCTTTATTTGTTGGCATGGAGCCTGGGTTCTTCTCTGTTATCCTCAGTCACTGATGCCCAGAGCTATTCCTCTTATTTATATGGGAGCCTCAGTAGCAGAAGTTAATGCTAGGGGTTTTGACCAATTTATAATAGAGATTTTAATTATTTCATTTTGCATTTAAAATCCTTAATTAAATTTAAATGGAGTTTGATCTTTTTAATTCCTCTAAGCAACTCTAGGTAGACCAAGAACTAACTATAGTATTTAATAAGGAAAACAAAGTGTTTATTTCAATATCTGTCTAATTTTATATTGTGATGTTTAATAGACTATTACACTAAAAAGTTCAAAATGTTTACAATGTCATGGACTACTTCCCTGGAAGGAGGCTATTTTAAAACACTAAGAAGAAGAAAGGGCCCACTGTTCAAAACAGTTATGGAGATTACACATAGGGAGTTTGGAATAATAATTTAAGCCAATGTATTCCATTTTTCATATAATATGGGTAGAAATTTCACTTAAAAGAAAATACATGAAGATTTGTATATAATTATAATATTACCATACTATTACTAAAACCTGAGGGCAAAAACAATTCAGAAAGTATTATATTTTAAATTCTTTAAGAAATATGTACTGTATTAAATTCTTATATCCCAAGGAAGAATTTAGTAATGCTGAGAGGAACTGTTCAAAGTCTGGTTTTAACTTTTAAGTAGTGATAAGCAGGCAGTGTTGAATACACTCTACAAAGGGCGTTGGAGGCACAGCTGAGAGGACACTCCAGCTACTTGAGTGTACACATCTGTGTATGTGTGTGACTTGGACTTCCATAACCATCACCTTAAATGCATTGATAGGAGAGAGTAAAGGCATTTATTTCAAAGGCCAGTTAGTTAATCTTAGCAGAATGAAACTTTCAAGTAAGCAGCTGACCTCACCTCTTTTTAAAAGACGGCTCTAAAGACTGCGTGCGACCAGTAAAGAAGTGGCCAGCTTATTCTAGTCAGTTAGCAAACTGTTGCTACTCGTTATTTTAAAACAGTAGTTTGCTATGCCGAATTCAACCTCCTTTTGCTGTCTCATTGGCATAGCTGGAACCATGATGGAGAAAGCGATGTTATTCACAGGTTGAAACAAAGGGTACCTCCTCTGTAAGCCAAGCACCCACTAAAGCCACTGGACAAAGCTGTGACTTTCCGCATCTCTTTTTACCGCTTGATCTGGATACATAATATTGATTCACTCACCCTGAATGAATAGGACTGGAAGAAAGGGCCACGTTGTCTAAGTTCTCAGTGCCCCAGCTCAGACGATAAGAATTCCTTTCTGCCTCCTTGGCTAGCGCCGACACCTACGCACAAAGAACAGTGGATTTAATGAAAACCGATGCTTCAAAATTCAAGTGAAATACAAGGAATTCTGAAAAAGCATAAAACAGAAGGAGCTATGACTTAGAAGATTTTCAATAAAAAAAAAACACAAGAAATAAACCTAAAATAAACCTCTTCTAGTGTATTCCTTTCTAACTCATACGATAGCAGAGGACTTTGAAAGCCACTGTCTATATCCCTATATCCAATCCATCAAATTAGACTTAAAATTGAACAGTTCCAGAGTAAACTTAAAGCCCTTTTCTCACAGCTTCAGTATTGCAACAAAATATACTTTACAACACACCATTCATTGTATAAACAAGTCCTGCTCTATTTTTTCCCTCATAATGGAGATATTATTTACAGAACACAAATCTTTAAATAAAATCTGCAGAGAGAAGACTAGGTATGGTTGAAAAAGAAATACTATATTATTTCAGGGAGAGAAAAAAAGCTCAGTGTAAAATCTGGTGAACATTTCTCAGGCTATAGGACACTGTCAAATCTATCATCCCGATTTCGTTGTTGTCATTAAGAAAGAATTTAGGTCTTTATTGCTATTTCTTTTTGCTTTCTTCCCTCAACCCCCACCCCCAACTGGTTTACATCAGATATTTGTGGCATTAGGACCTATGAAAAAGCAGTGCAGAGAGCAGACGCAAAGGCAGAAAGTCGTGTACCTGGTGGCTGGGGATCACAACCGTGTCGTCAATCATGGCACTGTCCCTCAGGTACGATGCATGGCTCAGAGTGTGAGACCTGTCGGAACTGAAGGACCGGAGGCTGGTAGGTTGGCAGGAGGTCATGGTCATGGACCCACAGCGGTGGAGGGTTGGGAAGGTGAAATGTGCCGAGCAGGAGAATGGAAAAAGCCGGCTATTAGCTACCAGTGCAACTTCCAGGGGACACAGTCTCCGAGCGGCCCTACCCAGGACTCTGCCGCTAACACTGAACAGCAAGGGCACAAGGGAATCCGCAAGTTACATTCGATACTCCTAATCTGATTCGTTTTCTTTCCAGAAATGTTTGAAACCAGCAACTGTCACTTATTTGCCAGTGCGGGGCGGGAAGGGGGGGGGAAATTTTGCACAGGCAATAGTTCTTAAATCTGTGTTAAACAGCGTCCCTGCAGCCGTGGGAAAATACTGGGTAGGAAGTGGACTACTCAGAGAGCAAGAGCAAAATGAAAAGGCAGATTTTTTTTCCCCTCTTTACTTTCTCTTCTCTTCGCTTGCCACATTCTCTTCCTTTCCACACCGTGAAGAGCTGAATGTCAGTGTCCTCCCCTGGAAGCTACACAGTGAAATGAACTGTGGCCAAATGCGGCTTCCTGTGGAAGTGGGGTTCCTCCTGTTTACCTCGGGTGAGCGCGACAGTGTTGTTATCTCAGAGGAGAACGGTATCCCCTTTGCATGCCCTGTGTGTCCTGTAGGAATCCCTAAAGAGTTGCCATGGGGATGAAAGGCAAGAGCAGGACAGACACACGCCAACTCAAGGGCAATTCACCAACGGACGCTGACCAAAAGCGATGTGTGGCTTCAAAATGCAATTAAGGCCTTGCTATTCAGTGCTTTATATTTTTGATAAATCTGATTTTTGTAATTCCAAATTATAGACTCAAATGCAATGGGCAAAACAATTGTCCTTTGCATAACTTATTTCCTTCTAATCAATCTGTACAGTCAAATGACGTTATGCTGGTAGCATTAGTTTTGTTTTCCTGAGACAGAGTCCTAATCTGTAGTCCAGGCTAGCCTGGAATTCACTATGTAGCCCAGGCTGGCGTTGAACACTTTTCCTGCCTCTATGTTCTCAGGTCTTTCTCAACTGGTTTTGATTAAGAGGAGGTAGAGGGAGTTATTAATTTTTGTCTTGTCTAAATGACTAACAGGGAGAAAGACACAAAGTAGTATACAGCCACAGCAGAGAAGGGCAGATATTAGAGTGTGAAGACAGAGAGAGGGAACCAGACAAGACCACAGTCTGAGCGTGCACTCCTTTATGGATCTTACATAGCCCTCTCTGCTGCCTGTCGTCTGAAATTCTAACTGGCTGGTGCATCAAACTCATGTGTCCTTTTTTTTTTTTAATTTTTTAAAAATTTTATTCGATATATTTTTTATTTACATTTCAAATGATTTTCCCTTTTCTGGTCCCCCACTCCCCGAAAGTCACATAAGCCCCCTTCCCTTCTGTTCTCCCACCCATCCCTTCCCACTTCCCTGTTCTGGTTTTGTCTTATACTGCTGCACTGTTCTTTCCTCCCCTAATGATGTCACAGAGCCTATTTAAATGAAGTAAAGATGGCTGGAATATTCTAACAGCAGAGACATAATTCTCTCTGATGAAATAATAACAAGAATAAAGTTTTGAAAAAAAGTTTAAATCTCTGCGTCATAAACTGCACACGTTTGGTGGGAAAAATTACAGACAACTTTAAACATGTTACAACAGAGTTACCATTTAGAAGACAATACTTTGGGGAGGCTGCCTGTTCAGGTAATGCACTGAGAATAACATGCTCAAAAAAATTAAAATGCACTTGTTCTCTTGGAGGACCCAACAGCTATAGATAGAAAAAGGGATTCAATCCACACTTTCCTTCTCTCACACAACTGCCTTAGAGACTTGAATGAGTGTAACAATTACTAGCTTGGGAAACCATAATACTTCTTAGACATTCAACTTGTAGAGTTTGAAGCCCCTTTGGACAAGGAAATATACAACATTTTCAGTGTGGTTGAAGAAACAGCTGTGATTTGTTGTTACTTAGAGTTTTTCAATTTGAATTTGAACACTTGTAAGCAACAATAATAAATGGATTCAGATCCAACTGACTGTTCTTTAGCTGTGGTTTTGCTCCATATGCATTATAATATGTGTGTGTTCACCAACCAAGGAGTACAGATGGAGGGACCCACAGTCCAGACACATATGTAGCAGAGGATGGCCTTTTCAAACATCAGTGACATTGGTCCTGTGAAGACTCGATGCCCTAGTATAGGGGAATGCCAGGTCAGGAAAGTGGGATTTTGGGGGGCGGGGGTGGTAAGCAGGGGGAGGGGTGATGGGATAAGGGGTTTTTGGAGGGGTAACGAGAAAAGGGGATAACATTTGAAATGTAAATAAAGCAAATATCTAATAAAAATATGTGTGTTTTAATCTTTCTGTATTTATGCTTACTTTAGGCACCTGAACGTTGTTTTCTGCCTTTTCTCAGTATAGACAGGCTGATTAGTTACGGGAGTGCTATGCTCCTATGTTGTCAACCACAAGGTGGCACTGTAGGAGTTAGAGTCAGGGCTGGTTCTTGTGACACTGTTACCCTAACTCCAGCAGTTACTAATTTAGCACAAAGGGTGGCAGGGCGGGAGGCGGGGAAGGAAGGCAGGGAGAGGCCGCTAATTTGAGGGAAAGTTTATAATTCTAGAATGTAAGCAGCATTTGCCAATGCATGTCCCTGCGTGCGTGCATGTGCGGGTGCATACACAAGTGCGCATGTGCTCACACACACACACACACACACACACACACACAGTGAGCAGTGAGCTGTGATGAGCAGGGAGCAGGGAAATGCGAATGTGCCCAGGAAGACCATGGGTCCACGCCATGTAATACCTACCTGGGAATGGTACTATGGACAGCACACCAAATAAAGAAATAACGAAAGAGAAGAATGGTTACCAAAAAAAGTGATGTACCAGAGCCGCTCAAACAGAACTGAAAGAGTAATTAATAAATCATGAAGATGAGGTGTGGCCTGTAGACCTATTTGGGGGCTTGTGTGTTCACACGGTGGTCAAGAAGTGCCCATGGGAATCCAAGAACAGAGGGTGCAACGTTTGTTGCATGCCTCTGTCTTTGTATGCTGATATGTCTCAAAACATTCACACCCCCCATGCCTCTATGGAAAATATGTTATAACTCTCAACTTTAGATTGCAAATAGAAAATATGAGTCAATTGGGCATTTTTAAAAAATAATTAGAAACTGATGAAAATGAAGTGTTCTTTGGCTGAGTTTAATCAGGCTATTCATAGATTATTGTGAATTCACACAAAGCTATAAATAATTTCTTACGCTAGAACATAAGGTGGGGCTGTCCTGAATCTGTTACCTACACATCCCACTCCCTTAACTGGGCTGATTTGTCTGGCCTCAGAAGGAGAGAATACAGATAGTCCTGCAGTACCTTGAGGAGCCAGGGTGGGGTGATACCCAGGGGGGGGTCTCCCCCTTCTCAGAGGAGAAAGGGAGGAGATATGGGGGAGGGGAGCTGTGTTAGAGATATGGGCTGCTATCAGGCTGAAAAGTGAATAAATAAAAAAATAAATTTATAAAAATTACTTATAGCAGAAAAAAGAATCTCAGATTACAAATCCAAATCTGTCAGTGGATAAGAACCTAGTGTCTGGAGCACAGGTTCTGTCACCTCTTCTCCACACCTCCCAAGGGCTCCTCCTTCCTTACCTTGTCCCTAAAGGCCACCTCTGTGCAAGCCACCAATACTAAGGAGTCACAACTCCTCCTCTTCAACTGCCCCATAAAACTCACCAAACCAATCTCACTAACCACATCTCAAAATTGTCACTGTGGAATACTTTGTAAAACTGGGCCAGGGTTAGAGTTTAATACTGTCATAACCACCAGCCATCAGTATGCTGCAGCAACGTCCTCTAGTCCATTGGCCTCTCTCTACTAGAATAATTGTGTCACAGAAGAGGGATTCTGGTAAAATACAGGTGTGCTTCCGCTCCATTCCTGGTCCAGTCCACAGGAATGTAACCAACACAAGCCTCTGCTGACCCCACTGCACCACCTTGTGGTTCCTCTAACACAAGCCTCTGCTAACCCCACTCTGAGGGCTTCAGTGTCTTCTGCCTTTCCCAGCAGCACTGCCCAGCATTCCTCCTGGTTTGGGCCACTGCCTATCAGTAAGCTTGAGTCTCTGTCCTGCAGAGGTGCTTGGAACCCTTCTGCCCCGGCCTTTCAAGGTCTCTGTTAGGCTATGAATTTAGTGAACATATTTTAATCATGTTGGTACCTCCTGGACTTACCAGAATGATCAGTTCAAAAATGAACTTTACACGATACAAGAGAAAAAAAGTGAGGAAAAGGGACAACAGGAGAAGGAAAAATCAAACAATAAATGGGAACCAGGATCTCAAGGGGAAAGCCCCCAAATAAGTTGCCTTCAGAGATTATTTATGTAGAACTGATGATTCTTCCTTAAATGAAAAATTAGTGGGAAACTCATAAAGTGGCTGGCAAGAGTCAGCTTTGCACTAGGATCATGGGACTGCTGATGGGAAGACATTACAGTAACATGGACAAGCACACGTGACCCAGCTTAGCAGCCATACTTCTGAAGAAGCACCCAGAGCATTCTTAGTCATCTTGCTGTTGAGAGTAGCATGCACCAGGTGTGTTAGTTAGGAGTAACCAAGGTAACATTGGTTCAGTTCAGAATATTAGCAAGGCTCCTCAGATTTGTCTATAAATGGGATCCTTACGGACTCGGGTCACCTCTTAAGATGCTGTTCTTCCTTTTTGTTTTTTATTAAATGAAAAAGTTGACTCCAGGGCAGTTTCCCTTTGTGCTTTTTTTCTGTTATTCTTCATAACAGATTTTTGAGCACACAGAAATTACATCCCCAAGAGTTACGTTAGAATCAGGGGTATCTGGAGATGTTAACCACATCTCCCAGGCAAAACTGTCCTTAGAATTTGTCTACAGAGAAAAGTGGCAGCTGATTAAATACATCATTTTGAAAGGCAGGGACTCCTTTTTATCTTTGCTCTCTCTTGCTTTGTAATGGCTGCACGATTATGCTATATCATTTGATATCTCTGAACTAGTTTCCTGTTCCTCCAAATGGGCTCTACTTAAGGTGTCAGAGACATGAACAAGATGGCACACTAACAAGCAAGTGAACTATTATTGATCAAGGTGCTCAGTGGCATCTGCATTCTCTATCACCATAAAAAATATACAGCCAACTAGGCATAGTGATATACGCCTACAGTGCATGCCCAAAACTCAGGCGGCTGAGACAGGGGGATCAGAAGTTAGAGGCTCATCTGAGAAAGTTCCATGCCATTCTAAACTACATACCCTATCTCTAGACACCAAAGGAAAAAGAGAAAAAGGGGGGGGGGAAGAAAATGTCTAAAAGATGTGGTGTGCCTACTTGTGAAATTTAACGTAAGTTTTGTGAATACCTGTCAGATCTTCCCCCCTCCAGACTGTAGCGAAGGTAGTTCATGCCATCCAGGAACTGACTGCTGGGCAGTGAGTCGTCACCGAGCTCCTTGAGATCTTCTGGCCTGAGGTATTCTCCCCCGTCACCTGTCACTGTGTCATCACCTGGAGGCCATCAGACAACAGTGAGGGAAGACACTTGTTCATTTTAGTATCAGCAACAAAATATGCCCATAGTTAGGAAATGCATTCACACGACACTGCACATCAGGAAGACACAGCACCCATGCGCATGTCTACAGATGGCTAAAGCCTATAGAGAGAGTATTTGACTAATTTCCTCAAAAGGCATCAAGAAAAAATAATTAACTGAATTGTAATTCTTTGAATATCTTTCAACCTGCTTTATTCATTGTTTGTTAGATTCCTGATTCTCCTTAGTTTCCAGTTCCGACCCCAGTCTCTCAGTAGCCAAGGTGGTCACAGGGCACAAAAGTAGCTCAAAATAAGTTTCTGTTCCTTGTGTGTTAGAATGTCTCAACACTCCTTAATAAGACATGACCCACATTGAGGATTTTCTTACTCAACCTCTTTCTTGCCATGCCTTGGTGGGGAGAAGATTCATAAAGGTGGATGTAGCTGGATCCAGCAGCACAACCTGGGAGTTAACACAGTCTCAGACTTCCTCCCGGTGTTTATGGATTTGTGTTACAAACAGAGTGAGCCATCTGATCAATATATTTAAAATAAAATGCACACTTTTAAAAATGCTGGTAAGCCAGTGCAATATTTAAAACCCTCTGATCACACTGAGTTCAGCAGGCCGCGGTTGTCATTAATATTCTCCCCCATTCTCTGCCTCTTTTCGTGGTTGTTCTGAGAACAGCTGCTATGTTCGGTTTATTAAAAGTGAGGCTTCAGAGTTTTGGAGACACCCGTGGTGTAATAGACCATGATGTTATGATTATGACCCCTAAAATATCAAGTCTCCAAGTCTAATAACGGTGTCCAGAACCTAATCTGCTATTGTGAACAGGAGTGGCACTTGTCTTGGGCCAAATCTTCTTGATACTGTATATAATTTCTCTCTAAGTTATTTGCACATAAAAATTCTGCTGCTCAGGACTGTGCATCAACACTAAGTGATAGGAAGTATGTATGAGAAGAGTTAAAAGAGAATATTTATCTTATTCTATTTCTTAGAGCCTTATTCCTCCAATCTGTTTGAAAACTTGGTCTAGAGTCTTGTCTCTAGCCAGCTTCCATGGCTGGTGTTGGATCCAGTCACCACCTCCATGCAGGACTCTCCCTCTGTGCGGTGAAGTGCTCACCTTCCTTTAGCCAGTCTTAGACCTTTTTAACTGTAATACTCAGTTCCCTCTTCCTTTTATAATCAAACTTCCTTTCATAATCAGACATTTGCTATTGCTAATTGATTTTAGTAATTAGACAATGACCAAGAGGTGACTTCTTTGATAAACAGACCTCCTTGACATCTCTGACAGAATTTCTCCTAGTCTTTTCCCTATTACTTTGAGTCTTTCTTCTCAGTTTCCTTTGTCTGAAGTGACATTCCCAATGACTCCTACTATATCCCATTTACCACACATTATTAAACCTTCAAGAACCTCATATAATATACTGTGTTGAAAAGTGGATCCATCTTAGACCTTTGTCACATTCCAAATACATATCTCAGTCTCCTCCAAGGGTTCTGCACCTGGATTTTCTGTAAGTACCTCACATTTAGCATGAGGAAACAAAATGTTTATTATTTGTCCACTTCATATCTCGCTGACATACTTCTTGACAAACTTTCTATATGAGATACTTGTATATACTTGTCTCCATGCTTTTAGTGAGGGAGATGGGAGAGATGAGGGGTTTCTTTTTCTATCTATCTATCTATCTATCTATCTATCTATCTATCTATCTATCTATCTATCTATCATCATCTACTATCTATTTGTCTATCTATCTATCTATCTATCTATCTATCTATCTATCTATCTATCTATCTATCTATCTATCGGTATGAGTGTTTTGCCTGCATGCATGATGCCTGTTGCATATGACTGCTAGATCCCCTGGAAATAGGTTTACAATGGTTGTGTGCCATCATGTGCATTCTGGGAATCAAACCCAGGTCCTCTGCTAGTGGTTAATTGTTCGTAACTGCTGAGCAGTCTATTTGAAAACAACATTCTGAATTAGGAACATTAGCTCTTAATTGGGAAGAACTTCACTATTTCATAATAATTGTTCACTGACATATACTCTATTAATAAGTTGTCTGGTATAAAACAGATACAACTGTTTTTCCCATATTATACAACAAACTTAATGTTGAGTTTCCTTGTTGTTTCCTGTACTTGGAACAATGTCTTCTTAAATTATAGATGTATTCATTTAATAGATGACTCTCAGATTAACTAGTTCATTTTCAGTTGTATTTCCCAGTTGTTTTGCTGTTTTGTTTTTGTTTTTGTTTTTCTGGGCAGCTTCTTCCTAGGGACTATAAGACATCAGTGTATACAATTTTTGTTGCTGTTTTTAAGTAAAATTGATAATCTAAAGATTATAAGATAATAATAATAAGATTATATATGACTGGTGACTGGTATATTAGCCATGACCGGACTCTGTGGAACACAGTTATCAAAAATATGGGGATTTTTTTTTTAAGATCAAAAAGTGTGGTCACAAGTGTTACCCATTGTGACAACCTCTATGATGCATGAATAGAGGCTCTCTGAATTGTCCCTGAGCTCCTGCTCTTGCCCTTGCTACTGAAATATGGGGAGACCCGATGCCCTCTTCTGGCTTCTGTGGGTACTACATGCAAATGATGAACATACACTCATCAAACACACACAGTAAACCATTTAAAAGAGTGCATTAATCTAAGACTCAAGTTAGTGATGGCTGTCATAATTCTAGATAAAATTAAAAAAAAAGAATGCATTATTACACACCTGGCTATCTCCTTACACCCAGTACTTTCCTCCCTGAATATTTTTAAAGATATTTAGTGGTTAACTTACCTTTATTCTTGACTATCTTTTAGAAAACAATCCCATTACTACTTCTAATTATACATTTGCTGAGGCTGACCTTTTTTCCCCTTTCAAGACAGATTCTCTCTACATATCATAAATCTGGCTGTCCTGGAAGAAAGTACCTAGACCAGGCTGGCCTCAAACTTTCAAACATCTACCTGCCTCTGTCTCCTGAGTACTAGGAGTGAAGGCATGTACCCCCCATGCCCAGCCCAGGGGGACCTTCATAGTCTGCTCTGAGTTTATCCTCCTGCCTATAGTTACATGCTACCATACCTAAATTCTAATTTAATAATATATTCTTCTCATCTAAGAAGGGCAGTGTAAGCACTCATCTCAAGTAATCTTAGCTGAAGGTGTAGATAGTAACTTATAGATTAGTTACCAATATGTCATGCTTACTTCAGTATTAAAGAATTAACTTTTCCTCAAAGTCTCTATTTAAAAAAAAAAGATATTCTTCTGGGGAAACATTCTTGCAATGTTCCTCGAAGAAAATAGTTTTGTTTAGTAGGTCTCTGTAATAGCTGCTAAATTATTACCAGAATAAGCAAATCACGGCTTTAAACTTACAAGTTAATAAAATGCACACATCAAACACACACATGCACAATTCCACCCACATTGCACAAGCTATTTCCAAAGAAATGTTAGTACCAATCAAGAAGACTTTAAGACTTCACCAAGCTGCTTCTATTGCACTAAGAAAAGTTAAAAGCAAAGAAAAGCGATCACTCTGAGTCCTTATGGTACCTGAGTCACTAAGTGCTTCCCCATCAATAAAGTGGTCATCAAACTGCTTAAGAGCTGTACAACATATGAACGAGAATCAGAAAGATAGTCCCACCAAAACCGTCATGTGCATATGCGGATGTTGGAACTCAGCTAGTAAACACTATAACACAACACACATGCATACTAAATACTCAGAACTGCGGCCTTTGGCAGGACTTTTAAAAATTACTCATCATAATACACCGATCCAACATTCGTTTATTCCGGTCATAATTCTTATACACACTGACACAGCTCAGTGTGCATTGCCAATAAAAAGGCAGCCTGGCTCCAACTGGTTCCAAGTAAGACTAAGAATGTGAAGCCTTGCCTTGAGATTTGATGTCTAAGAACCTAAAGATGTATTTAATATTTTCTACAGACTTTTACTATCAGGCCCAGCTCCACCTTCGTGGCAATGATTTTGCAGAGATATGCGTGCATTTTCCATGTCCATATGCCATGGCAATAGATTTTTCAATCCCCACACACTGGCTTTGCTACTGGAAGCTTGTACACTTTATGTGGTACTTCTATAATCTTAGGGTAGTTTTTGTTGTTGTTGTTGTGGTTGTTTGTTTTTTGTTGTTGTTGCTGGTGTTGTTACTTTTTTTGGTTTTTATTCCAGAAAGATAACACAGGGAAATACAAAATATAGAACAAAGAAAAGTCACTGAGGAAGTAGAAAAGATCCCTTTTGTGCCAAACATGGATGCTTATCCTACCCCTAGCAGTCTCCTGCACACGTTTTAGAAAAACAGTCTTTTTCAGAGCTTTGAAATCAACTGTCTAGATTATCAGTTCTCAGCCTGTGAGGCACAGCTCCTATGGTGGTCTCATATCAGATATCCTGCATATAAGATATTTATATTATGATTTATGACAGTAGCAAAATTACAGTTATGAAGTAGCAACAAAAATAATTTCATGGTTGGGGGGGTCACCTCAACATGAGGTACTGTGTTAAAGGGACACAGCATTAGGAAGGCTGAGATCTTACTTAGGTAATTTTTACCAACTCTAAAACCGTCATGAAAGTACAGATCTTTCCTAGCATAAAGGATGGTTTAGTCATGTTGGGACTGGGCTACTTGGTGCTAATGTTCTTTTATGCCTTTTTAAGGCTCTTTTTTTCTGAGTTTAATATATGTTCTGACACTGGTACAAATCAGAGATTCCTTAATATACCATTGATAAAGAATGTTTTAAATTTCTTCAAGGCATGTTAATATAAAATGTTTTGGTACAATTAGTATATGTATTAATAATATCAGCCATATCTTTTTAGCATATGGGTGATTTCAAGTTTCTTTCTTATACATAGGCCTGACTTGCCTAGTTTTTCAATGGCAAGAGTAACTTTAGTGGACTAAGTATTGCGACCAGACTTTACATGTTAAGATGCTACCATCCATACTACCACCTTTGTCCCTAAAAAACTTTTAGTTTCCTTGTGTAACAACATGACAACTTTCACAGAAGACCAGAGGAAAGACTCACCCTCTTCATCAGAAACATCAAGAACTTCCGTCATTGTCTCAGGAACATTTAGCTTATGTTTTTCTGTGATAGTCTAGAAAGACAAAAATCATTCATTGCAAAGTTAAAACCAAAGCCAGACAAAAGTTAATCAAAGCCACAGAGGTGATCCCTGTCTACAGCAGCAGCAAGTTATCAGACGTCAGCCACCCTATCTCATCCACATGGACATTTAGAGACTTACTCTCTTTCATGAAAACTCCTTTGTTCTTTCTAAAGATAAATGACCAATGATTCCAGGAACATTGTACAAGAGAAGATTCATTATTGTTAGTTCCCATTTGAAAATTGAGTCTTTAGAAATGGTGCTTGTAATTAGACATACTGGGAAACTAAACTAATGACTTCAAGACATATCTAAGATGAACTAAGTGAAGTTTCCAGAAAAAACATTTCAATGAAGCAATAATAAACATGTATGTATAAAAACCATCAGGAAGATGCTGTAAACAAGGTGGGCTGTGTAAATTATATGTCTCTCACACACACACACACACACACACACACACACACACACATATATGCGGGGGTTAGAGGACCAGCAGTAGAGAATAAGTCATTGTTACAGTGCTCACAGTCTACAGTTACAGTTTATTGTTGATTGGATTTCAATGGTGCTCTCCCGAATGGCCAAGAGCAAAACATTTCATCCCTGGTGTAAGAACCTGAGAGATCAGACTGCCCTGGCTGCATGACTCCCAGTTGAACCCTCACCCCATGAGCTGCAAGGCCTCAGTTTCCTTGTTGAAAACCACAGATTAATGTTCCACACAATTGTTAAGTATGCTAATACAGGAGCATTAGGAACAGTCCTCAGAATAGGCTAGAAGTCTATAAACATCATCTGGAACAACTGGCTATTGTCATTGAAAATTACATTCTTCTTAGGGATGAAGGGCCTCAGAAGTTGTTAGCCACTTGTGCAGCAGGGAACTCCATGAGCGTTATATCCTAAACACAACACAGGAATTTCAAAATGGAAAAAAAGTCTGGCACAGAGAGATGAATGTCATATGACTTCACTAATTGGAGAAATTGTTTAAAAGTCCAATCCTAGAAACAGATAGTAGAATCATGGTTACTAGGGGTGAGAGCAGGCAAGAGAGAGAGATGTGGGCTGGTGTTCAGCGGATACAAAATGTCGGTCAAATGGGTAGGAAGTGTAAGATATGTGTGGCATGCCATGCTGATCATACAACACCGTGGTGTATTGTATACTTGAAAAGGTATTTTCTCCATTATTTTTCTGGGAGTACCATGTATCTCAGACTAGCCTCAAACCTATAAACTTACTATGTGCAAAGACAACCCTATAACTCTGACACTTCTATCTCCACCTCCCAAGGGCCTGGATTCCACATGTGCACCAAAATAGCTCATATAAGAGGTACTGATGATCAAGGGCATGCATATATATACTTTAAAGTGATAAGATTAAGATTATTTTAAAATATACTTAAAATACACCAAGTGACAAAACAGGTTTTCTTTTGAGTAGAATCTTTGTTTAAAGACAATGAAAAAACTAAAAGGCCAGACTATCGCATGGTAATACGTACACATAAAATTGAAGCTCATGTTAATAAGTCCAGTCTGCTATATGACTCTTGGGATGTTTACATAAGACCACACATTAATTTAATGAAAGCAAACTAAATAAATGCTGCAAGAAAGAGAAAGCCAAGGTCCAATGATCTCACCAAGATTAGACAGCAGATAAGTCCTGTGAAATGAACAAACTTAAAGGACTTTTATAATGCAATATTGTATTATTAGTTGAGCATTTCAAATTTGAGCTCTAATTTAGGCTCAGTTAAATTATATATTATATACCATAGATTTCATCTCTAGCCGTATATTAGAATTATGAAAAGCATTTTTGAACTATTACTGCTTTAAGCAGAAAACATGGCTCAGATGGTAAAATGTCTGCTGCAGACGCCTGGGATCTGAGTTCAGATCTCTGGCACCCATGTAAAACCCAGGAACAGGGGCACAGACTTGTAATGCCAGAGCTGGGGACATAGGGAGAGTCCAAGAGCTCGCTCGCCAGCCAGAATAACGAAATCAATAGACTCCAGGTTCAGGGAGACCCTGCCTGACAGTCTAGGGCAGAGAGGGATTGATGAAGACACTGCATATATGGACCTCTGACCTTCAATTACACACACACACACACACACACACACACACACACAAACAAACAACAACAACCACCACCACAACAACAACAATAATAATAATAATAAGTCTTCATTCTGGGTCTAGGATCCAGCTAAGAGTATTTTTTTTAAAAATCCCATTTAGTTCAAGACTAGCCTAGTCTAGAAAGTCAGTTCCAGGACAGCCATTGCTACTTACTTAGAACTAGTCTCAGGGGGTAAAAACAAAAATCCCATTTAGAGATATTATGAAACTCAATTTAAGGCTCATATTTTTAGCCTTAAGGAGACTGTCACATTGTAACATACTACTACCCTTTTCTGAAACATATTAAATACGTATGTAAATGTAAATAAAATGATTTAATAATGGGACTATATCTATTGTAGTTGACTGACCAGGAAGTCTGTTGTTACGTGAAAATGTTCTAAATAATTAACTCTTTCAAGTCAACTACTTCTATAAGACAATGTGTCTCCATTTGAGAGTAAATGGTCATATGAAAGCCTACTGCCCTTCTTCAGACGCTGGTGGCATGTGAGCATACTGTCTTTGTTCTTGCAAAAATCAATAACCAGGCTGCTTTCTTTGCAGTTAAATGCTATCTGTTATATAAGGAAATATATATGGCAAGGGATCGAAAGCAGCACACAGTAATCATTTTGGTCACAGAT
Source organism: Apodemus sylvaticus (assembly GCF_947179515.1). Lineage (NCBI taxonomy): Eukaryota > Metazoa > Chordata > Mammalia > Rodentia > Muridae > Apodemus > Apodemus sylvaticus. The sequence continues at coordinate 35,592,208 of NC_067475.1, read as the reverse complement.
ATTGTAATGAATAATTACAGTGCCCATGATGTAAAATGCAGTCTGTAGCATGTATTTGAAGTTGATGTGCTCCCAACCTTCTCAGGCATCAGCAAATGTTTGCTGAATGCATAAATAAATCCTCCTACTCGTAAATAACGTAATTAGATTTAACATACAATTTTCTCTCAAAATAAAATATCCTTAAGATGTTTGTTTACTGAAATAGAAATATTATTTTAAACAACTGCCCTTGAACAGTATATGGAGAACAAAGCTATAATTCAAGAATCATGTACTTCTCTTTCTGCTGCAGAATCCAAGATGTTATGGTCAAGACAGGAAACTACTTTAAAAGTTAAAATAAGGAGTGTGCTGTGCCCAAGATTAATGAGATATAATTAAGTCAGACAATGAGTTACTCATCGTACTATGGGAAAAGCATAGAAAATATAAACTGTTATCATTATATTTTATAAATACAGGATAATATCTGGTTTTCCCTGTGTGGGGGGAAAACTGTACCCTTAACCAACCAGGATTAGTCAGCCACTATCCTCACCCCGCCCCACCTCCAACCTGCCAATGACTTGTTTTATTCACACACTTCCCAAGCCACCATAGCACAGTGAGTGACCGTCATCACATGACCTTTCCACACCCTCACCCTTTGGCTGTCATCAGGTCACCTGCAGGCTATGCTTCTTTTGTTAATGTCAATCATATTTGTTTATATAACTTTCCTAACTAGGTAAAATATTATGTGTATAATTGGCTTTCTATAAATACTAAGATAAATACTCTGAAAAGTTTCAACACAGATGTGTCTCCACAAATAACTGCTACCCAGTTAGTTGTGGGTGAGACAATTATAAATAATTTGGAAAAAAAATATATCAGAAAAATGTAAGGACTTTGTATGCCACACGTTTCTTTAAGAAAACATACAGAATATATAAGACTATAAAACATTTTTTTAAAGATGTATTGGTTTTTAATGGGTATGAATGTTTGAGTTCATGTATGTATACACATTACATGCATGCATGGAGCCTAAGAATGCCAGATAAGGGCTTCAGCTCTACTGGAACTGCTGTTATAGGCATTTGTCAACAGCCATGTGGGTACTGGAAACTGAATTTCGGTCCTTTCCAAGAATAGCAAGTGTTAACCACTGGGCCATCTCTTCAGCCCCAGTAAGTTATCTACATGTTAAAAATTATATACACACATGCAGTGAATATTGATGGTGTTTGGGCAAAGATGATAATTTAGCCATCTGAACAAGGAACTACATTCACAGAAAAAAAATGTTGATTGAATGATGTCAGGTGACATCACCCATATTCAGTGCACGTTCATTTTGATGGCTCCTTTAACAGACATGGTATCAAATCAAATTAGAATGTGGAGCTTACATTTTCTTCATTGCTTTAAGAAAATCTTCCCTAATGATTAAAGGGTTGTATATTTAATATGATGCACATGTGGCAACTTTGGATAATTTATTAAATAATTTATGTTCTCCTTAGCAATGATTATTTGCCACATCATGCATCATTTTAAAATTACACAAACAATAAAAAGCAGTTGATGATAGTGGATTACATGGAGGTGTGAGTCATTCCAGTCTTAGTAGACCATGGCTGTTGGCGATGGCTGCTGGGAATATGCCCCCCACTCTGGCACACTTACAAGGACTTCATCCTCAGACAATGCTGAACTGCCTCGCCTCCCCTGCTGTGCCTCTCAGTGTAAATTTAGAAAAGCCGAGGTTAAGGAAACAGGCCACGATTCCACAGAGCCTGGGCAACCCCGGGCCGCACCAGCTCTCGCTTACAATACCCTGCCTTGCTCCGCTCTCACACAATGCCTGCATTCATACTCTGGGGTAAAGAACTTGGGAGAGAAGTTTCTTTTCTTCAAGGGAACTCAGGTGGCTGAACAAATGGCAAAGCCTCCAAATGCAAGCGATGGGAGACGTGTCCATCATGTATGCGGCGATAATTCAGTGACTCCGTTTAATGGTAACCTCGCCATGGACCATTTGATTCGCTAGACCTCATTATGAAATAAATGCCTTATACTGCTTGCTATCCTGGTGGTTTTGTTGGTTTGTTGTTTGTTTGTTGTAAACTGTAGAAAATGACATGAAATATGACATACGATCTAAAACCAATGAAGTATACATCTTGGGTGGTATTTTTGGATGAAAACTAGATAGGAATCATTCTTTCACAAAATGTTGGCTAAGCTGCTTTTCAGGAAAATCAAGATTAATTATGTTGGCATGGTTAGAAAAGTAGCTCTTGTGATCCAGCAGCCTGAATTGAACTACAGACGTGTCTCTCCACGCCTAGAACACTACTAACCTTACATCTTAATTATGAGGTATCATAGACAGCACCCTAGAGAGAGAAATAGAAAGAAGTATGGAGGAAAAGAATGAATGCATATCACATCACAAAGGGAAATGCACGGCACAAAGAGAACCCATCCACACTTCACAGCTTTAAATTCCATGTCAAACCAAATACAATTCTATCAGAAGCCAGCTAAGGGAACCAGAAAAATAAAGATAAAAGCAGGTTCAAGACAGTTAACCGTTGAGATGGAGAGATGGCCCAGTAGTTAAGAGCACTAGCTGCTATTCCTGGAGACCCATCTGACATTGCAGTTCCAGAGGATTTAATGCCCTCTGTGGGTACCCGGCATGCACACGGTGCAGACATACATGCAAGCAAAATACTCATACATACAACAACAGCCACAACCCATGACACCACTAACACAACCCCCTTAAATAGAACAGATCATAGGGAGGTTGGTTTATTTAATGTGAATGATGTACCTTAGCTGAAATCTGATATTCTATGTGTTATTTACAGTTTATTGGCTTTTTCACCTAGACATTTGAATTATAAGTTTATGTGTTTTTATCAAATAATTCTCAACATTAAAATGAACATAAATGATAATATAGTAATGAATAAAATGTAACAAATTATAAATAATTAAAAAACAAGGACTGTTAAAAATGTCCTAAAAGCAGTTGCCTTGGATTTGAGCCAACCATTGGAGATAGGGCCTCCCATGCCTGTCCTGTACATTTGATTTCTGACAAGCCATCAGATAGCTTGCTTAGAGATGATAAGTAGCATTTTCTAAAAGTCAGCAGCGTGTGCTGGGGACGCACTTCACCTGTGTAACTGCAGAATTCCCACCGAGGTGTCTAGAAGATGACAGTCTAAGGTTGCCAGTCTTAAGTGTCCACTTTGCTTGAGACAGGGCCTCATTGTTTGCTGCTGTGACCTCTGTTAGCTGGCCCTCCAGCTTCTGGAAATCCTCCTGCCTCCACCTCCAATCCTACCAGATGAGCACCAGATTTGCAGATGTGCATGATATGAGTTCTGGGGGTCCAACTTTAATTCCCTCCTTGAAGGCAAGTGTACTAGACACTGAGCCATTTCCCAGCCTTGTAGTTAGAACGTTTAAATCAAATGCTAGTTGCTTCTGCTTTAAAATACACATCCTTACGTGTGAGATCATTTGTTCTGATTCATATTAATTCACCTCAAATCTTGGAAATAAGATGTGAAAGCTTCACAACGTTGAATATGTTTTTCCTCTGTGTCAGGCTGTCACCCCTCCCCCTTCTCCTGGGCAGAGGTGCTGGGATAGACCTACGGACAGCATGTAGCACAGAGGCCTCTCACGTCTGTCCTCCAGTAAAGAAGAAATGTTACTTAGCAAAATGAATGAGAGGAGAGTAGGGCCAAGAGAGGGAAAGAGCCACAAGGCCGCCATCTAGTGGCAATTCAGTGAAAACACAGATCCATGATTCCCAGTGTGGAAAAGGTAACAAAGTAGACAAAAACACAAAACAAGACTTCTGGCAGTACATAAGCTCAGCCAATCTTGTCATGAAAGCCTTCGCTTCTTTCTGATGGGCATGCTATTCTGAGGTGACATAGCCAGGTAGGTCTTCATATGAAGACTTTCCTCTAACCAAACAAAAAACAAAACAAAACAAAACAAAACAAAACAAAAAATGTATTTTTAAAGCAATTAAGATCCAGTCATACTGAAAGACCTTAAATATATGTGCCACAAGAAAATGAAGGTTGGAGGAGATGGACCCATTTATCTCCACTTAAGCAACACATATCGTAGTACTGTTGGACATTCCAGAAACCTGGGCTTTTTTTCCCCCTGAATTAATTTAAAATATAATTTTAATTAAAAAAAAAAGCCCTGGCCACATATAATGACTCCCCCACCCAAATAGGGTGATGAACATAGACAAGACTTTTCTTGTATATAACTTCCCAAATCTATACTTTAGATCTTTATAACTACTGTGTATGCTGGCTAAAGGTCTGTTTGGGAAGTGAGCAGTCAGCTGCCTCCCCTCCAGACATTCTGCCGGGCTTGTGCAGCTCATTAATTCTTCATACTCCACTCTATTTAAAACTGCACGTCACATCAACTGTATTCCGTCTATTTCAATGGCTGTCAACAGGGACTTTCCTTTAGCCCATGAAACAAAATTCCTTTCTTTTCTCTCCCATCGATTAAAAGAAGCAAAGTGTTCTCAAACACAGCAAGCAGCTGTCCTACCTGGGGCCATTTACTAGAACCTTATTCTGAATACTTTGCTGTTGATTTATGGTTTTATTGTTTCCATAGAACATCCCCTGTTTTGTTATTTCGCTACAAAGATAAATTTAAAAGCCATTGTCCATAGAATCTGTGCTTAAGTTAAAGCTAAAAGAAAAAAATTCTCCCAGGAGTCAAAGCTAAGATCAGGACGCCTCCTTTTCAGATTTGCTCTTGGGACTTTTTCTGGCAAAGGCCAAACGGTCATGACTTCTGCCTCCTCAAAGATCAATAGGCATTTTCAAGCCGTGGAAAGAAAGGATTTTAGGCATACACTAGACATCTGCAATTCTCTTTTTGCATTCTAAAAAAATTATCAGGCATATGAAAAAGAAGAAGTGTAAGGATGCCTTGTTGGGTGCAGGAATGCATTTGACTAGTCAGGAGGTCTTTTTAGACCCACCTGACCCCTGGGCCAAGTTGAAGTTGGCTGCAGAATGTGGTACCTCTCTGCCAGCAGTAGGTGTCACACACAACTAGAGGAAAGAGACAGAGGAGACAGGGGAAAAAAGCCACAGGGAAAGGGTACTTTTCTAGAGTTATAAAGCTACATTGATGTTTTATTCGGGATTATATTGAGTAAAAGACAGAACCCACGTATCCTTTGGTGAATGCATTTGTAGTTGCGTTTACCTGAGTCTATTCCACAATGCATTCAAGAAAAGAACTTCCACACGGAAGCTGCAAACCCTGACTGAACAGCATGTGGCGGGAAAAACCAAGAGGATAAGGGCAGATCAGTTATCTCAGTACTCACCGTGGTAGTGGTGGTGACCTCTTCAGTCACAACCTTCAGGGTGTCAACCACAGAGATGTAGCCCAGCCGCTTAGCAATCGCCAGGGCCGTGTTACCATTCTGAAGAGAGAGAAAGAGGGAAAGAGTGAGACAGGCTAGGGAGGACTGCCTTGGGAGCCAATGAGCTCACCCGTGGCGCCCGCCGCGGCATGAGCCAGCACTTCCTTCCAAAACAAGGCACAGCTCAGGAAAATCACTAGTTTTTACCATTACATCTAAATCTGTCTTTGTAACTTCTTTAGACTATAGCCCGGGTCACCATGGTAACACAACAAGCTTGCATCTGCCTGCTCTTTTTAATAAGAAGCCCTTGACGCTTTAACCCTGAGGTTGTAGAGCAGTTCCAAATGCTACACTAGCCTTCCCGAAGCCACCTCTCAAACTGAGGGTGGCATCTGCCAGAACTACTAGGGAGAACCTGGTACACTCACTGCTCACCAAGAGTCAGGCCATCTGCTGCAGGTAAGATGTTAGTTACCATAGGGACCCAGTGACAGATTTAGCTTCTGCGCTGCAGGATCTCCAGTGCTGCAAAAACTATACAAGCTAGCAATTCTGGCTGCATCCAGCCCAGGCCACTGGGGACCCCGTTTGTTTAATTACACCGCTTAGTTTACATTTCAATGGCTCCATGTCCCAAAGAGGCAGTTCCAAGCCAACAGCTCAGAAACTGGGCTCCCTTAAGAAGACAAGGAGGGAGGGGTGGAAATACACTCACATCTGAGAGCCAGCTGTAAGCAAAAACCTTCCAGCAGCTCAAGTGGAGGGCCCCACTCCCTCCCGAGGGAGCCAACTGACTTCCTTCCCAGCAAGTACTCCCCCAGAAATCACAGTCTCCTGGAAAGGATTTCCCCACCCCCACCCCCAAATCTGGGGCTTTCCACAGTCCAGGAGTTTGTTGAAGGGGGATGTGCCACATTTAATCTCTGCCCATAAGACACCAGGGCAAGGGAGGAGGAGGAGGAGGAAGAGGAGGAAGAGGAAGAGGAGGGGGGAGGAAGAGGAAGAAGAGGAGGAGGAGGAAGAGGCGGAGAAAGAGGAGGAGGAAGAGGAGGAGGGGGAGGAAGAGGAGGAGGAGGGGGAGGAAGAGGAGGAGGGGGGGGGAGGAAGAGGAGGAGGAGGGTAGAAAAGAGGATCATGAGAGCTCCTTACCGCAGTGGTAGCATTAGGCTTGGCCCCATGCTGGAGCAGGACATTAATGATGTGTGTGTGACCCTGCTGGGCAGCTTGGTGCAAAGGTGTGTAGCCATTCTGTCCATCATGACAGCACCGATTTGCAGAGGGAGAAGGAAATTAGGTTAGCCTTCAGTTTCTGTTCCTTGCCTTATTCACAGCAAACCCATCAAGAACCTCATTGTTTATTTAGAGCACAATTTCCCCAGCAACCCATTTCTCAGCAGCAAACACTCCCTCACACCTTATGTCAGACTATGAAACACAAGATAAACAGACTCCAAATTATAACTCTTATTATATTTTAACTGATTGGCGTTGAAAATGCTTATGCCGAGAGAAGATTAAACATGAGGAAGGATAATACTGCCATGCTATAATTCCTTAGGAAAGATGAAGACTGAAGTTCTGTCTAGCTGAAGGCCGCTGAGGTCCACACAGGCTGCTGTTACTTATAACAGTCCAGATACCCTGTAGAAGATCTACAACAGTGAAAGAGAGTCAAATCTCATGCTCAGCTGGGGAGAGGGCTTTGGTTATAAAAACCAGCATGTGTAAACTTTAGAATAGAAAACTTCATTGGAATCCCCAATGCCCTGCCCCTGTAAAATGTGTCTTTAAAAATTAGAATATTGAGCCAGGTGTGGTGGCACACACCTTTAATCCCAGCACTCAGGATGCAGAAACAGGTGGATCTCCTGTCAGATCCCGGTCAGCCTAGTTTATAGAGAAATCCTGTCTCCAAAACAAAAAAACAAAAACCAAACAAAGGTGAATTTTGACAGTGTGATCTAAACTTTCATGGAAATGAAAGACCCTGACTTAGAAGGAATTGCTGTTAGGATTAGTATGAATCAGTTTTGTATGGATGTGTAATAGTTGACCGGTGGTACAAGTTCATTATGTATTCATATTAACTCAGAATTTTCACTAAAATCCTTCATGGCAGGAGGGGAGCCAATTCCTGAGCATTCGATCTATGCCAGATACCGGACCTTATCTTCAGCATCACTCTGAAATGATTGGCAGGGCTTGGTATGTAAAAGGTATTTTGTAAATAGCAGTTGACTAAATGAATGGTGAACAAATGATTCAGAAATAAATACTTTTCTCCCCATTTCAGAGATGGTAAAACTAAAAATAACAGAGTTAACCAATTTCTCCACAATCACTGAAGGTTCAGATCCTATGTAGAAAATCATGGAAACCAGAGGCTACTTAGCAATTCCCAGAAAAAACAAATGTTTGTATCAGAGCCCTTTGTGTTAAGCTATAACTTCTAAGAAGTCCATTTGTATAGATTATATTTAAAAGAATATGCACATATGTGTGCACACTTCATTCAATGTCAGAGGCAACTCATGGCCAACATGCATATTTGGTCATTTTGACAATATGAAGTATCTGATTATATTCATGGGTATCATAACACATCATCTATACAATCACAGTGGCTTTTCTGTGTGTGGGAATATGATCATGTGTGAGTAACTTTTTATCCAGGTGTTGGAAACTCTGTCACATTAGGAGGTTGACTCCTGCTATCAATCCCTACAATAAAGAAACCACAAATCCCTGAGAATACAGTTCATTTACAGAGTCTTGTAGAACCCAAGAGTCATTACAGAGATCCTGCTCTGAGATCAGACAATCCATGAACATTTGAGAAGGATAAAATAGTAATATTTATTTCCTAAGAATTCTTCCTTTCTATTTTATATACAATATTCTATAAAATGAATTTAGCAGACTTCTTCATTATCACCTGTTAGTTCAGTTACCAAGCATTTAGTAACCATACAATATGTGCTAAATACTTTAGCATATGAAGGACATTCTATATCCTAAACCAATAAATACTAGTATACTTTAAAGATAGATTACCTACAGCTACATAAATAATGCTGAATATAATTAGTCGTGGCAAAATAACAGACTGTCCCCACAGTAGACCATATTATATGGGGTCCTCAGTGCCCATTGTGATCTGGAAAATGATCCTTGGGTGTGATTTAATCTAACCTTTTACCTGAAGCTGTGGTGAGTGAGAGTATTTACTGGAAGTTAGCAGGTCTATAATTTTACATGAACGTTGGTTAGACATTTAAGTGCCTCTCCATCTCTTACTCATCAGCACAGCGGCCTCAGACCTAGTTCTTCTACTAAGGATGAGGAAAGTTCCAAATAACCTTATACTTCTGTTCTCTCACTTATAATACAGAAGTGGCTGAAGTTCTGTCCTTCAAGGAAGACCAGATACCTCTCATCGCTCTTGCCTCTTGGCACTCTCACCTCTCTGGCACTCTTGGGCTCTCCTCCCCTCGCCCCTCTCTCATGGCCAGCCTCCCCTTCTCTTCTCTCTCTCTCTCTCTCTCTCTCTCTCTCTCTCTCTCTCTCTCTCTCTCTCTCTCTCTCTCCCCCTCCCCCTCCCCCTCTCCCCCTCTCCCCCCCTCTCTCTGCCTCTCTCTGCCTCCACTGCCCATTAACTCCCATCCTCTGCCCTGAATAAACTCTATTCTATAAAAAAAAAAAGAATCAGATACATTTTGGGGAAGATACAGGCAGCACATAAAGCACATTAAGTTATATGACAATGCTAGCGAGCCTGTTCTTTCCTCTCCTCCCATCCTTGTATCTCTACAGTATAGCCAATGAATGAGCTTGCCATTTTGAACCACAGTTTAAACCCCTTTCACAAGTTAACTCCCTGCAAGTCCAGCCCGTTTCAATCTAATAGGACAGGGTTTCATCATAATTCTAAGCAAATAATGATTTCATTTTTAAAGGTTTACACTTCTCAATCTTCATGCCAAGTTTTACAAGCAGTGGAGGAGGAAAGGCAGTGCATATGTTTGCATTTGAAAAGCAATTAAACAATTCTTTGGTAACTATGGTTACACAGAAAACATCAGGAAGAAAATATAATTCCTTCTGCAAAGGTATCCTTCCATGAGGAAAAATTCTGAGAAACTTAACAGATTGCCTATGAATGCATTCACCAATCTACACTACTAAAATTTAGGGCCCCCAAAGCACAGTAAAAGTTATATAGTTCACCTAAAAAAAATGCCTAAAAGGTTAAAATGAGACATGCTTTTTTCCCCTCTTCATCAAATGTCTGTTTGAAAAAGATCTAATTCCACAGAGGCCCAGACAATACAATACAGTGTTAGAACCTAAATATTAAAATCATTTCCATGGGCAAATGCTCACTGAAACCAAGTAAACCTTTGGTAGTACCATCAATGTCTCATCATTGCATGGTATATTTGTACATTTTAGCCTGCTGTGAATGTATATATGAGCTGGCTCTACAAAAATAATGTTAGGAACTAAAGTCTGAGGAGCCATATGTAAGCTTTTAAATAAGCATCAAAAGAAAGTGTCACGGAACTGTGTAGGTCAGAAGTTTTAGGGCACAATGGCAGTCATAGCACAAGATCAGAAGTTTGAACCTTTAGTGTTGTTGTACTATTTATAGCATGCAAAATAAGTTTATTTTAGACTATGAATATGCTTTTGCACAAAGAAAATTTGTTTCTGATTCTAAGAGGAAAAAGGAATACTGGTTTACAAAACCTCAAGTATTCTAATTAGCATCATCTTGAAAGGGTGGCTCTGAAACTCTGTGCTCCTGCTGATGGACCCCCTCCCAGCTGTGGGCATGCCTTCCTGCTGTGCGATCTCAAACACACCATGAAAACATCGCTCTGTGCTGTGAGTTGCAAAGTAACACCAGCCAGCCAGCGAGAGCTGCAGTGACATCACGCTTTTCTCTAACTTGTGCAACCCTGTGTGCACTGAAATTCCTGATTCTCTTATTCAACCTGCCTAGTCGGTCCTTTGACTGTGAGGGGCGTCATCTCCGACTTAGCCCTGAGAACTCTCAGTCCAGGCTTTTCACACTTTTGACACTAAGAATCCCACATTTTGTTCCCAAAGAAATAGCTCGTTTAAACTCGGATGTGTGCAGTGGGGGCTGCGCTGGTCTGTATTTCCACAGGAAGAGATGCCAGGCTAGGGGACAAGGACAAGGACCTGGCACATAGTAGAGGGAGCCTGTCGGGGCTTCAGGATGCTCTGTGCCATCGATTGAGTCTGTGAGGATCAAATGTACCCTTTTGTAAACTGTTAAGTCAAAGCTCGTTTAAACTTATAACACAAGCAATTCTGAAGCTGACCTCTGGCAAAGGTTATCAGAGTGAAAAGCCCTAAATGACAAAAAAGAAACCTACACTGCTTCTTCAAAATTACTCTGGAAGAACCGAAATACAAAATTAAATTTCAAATAAACATCCACTGAGCTTAGTTACACGGTCCTAACAGCACCCGCGGTCGAATAAATTTGCTTGTCAAGAAGGAAACTGAGTATATGTTTTACCTTGGTTTTTGCATTGACGTTTGCTCCCTGTTTCAGAAGGAAGTTAACCATTTTCACATTTCCATAGTGACAGGCCACGATCAAAGGCGTGTAACCAAGCTGTAAGCGACAAATCCCAAAGTGTAAGTATTATACGTCTAGTAGTCAATAACCACAGGGTAACGTTTCGGTTATTGTACCGTGTTATCCTTTGAGGGAAAATATCGAGTGGGCAGTCCCAAACCATGAAGAACTTTACATCGGCGAGGGAGATGAGACGCCTGGGTGACTTAACTTAGCTAGAAGACCTGAAGAGTGCAGAACTGTAGATTATGTCAGCGGGAGGAGGAAGACTCCGGTAGAACGAGGTGGTGGGAAGAATACAAGAAGTTAAGATGGGAAGATGACCAACAAAGAATATCTTCTGGACATGACACACCCTTGGCCCTCATAAACTCACTGACTGCTGTCATCTGCATAAGACTTGTGTGAGATCAGGGCCATCCATATTTCACCCTGAATGAGTGAGGGGGCCCGTGAGGTCCCATCTCTTCCAGAGGGACTATCAGCAATTAACACTTGTTTGGGGAATGTGTCACTATAGGGAAAGTGTCCTCACTCCATGGAGTATTTTCCCACCTATGTTCATTTGAGTAACCTTAGTTACACTCAGTGGTTCAAGCACAAAGAAAGCAGAAAAGGAGGAGGGGGCAGATTGAGAAGAAGGCTGCTGGTGGGAGAGGGAGGGGAATAGAGGAGTGAAGATGACTACAATTCATTATATTACATATACAAATAGATATGTCTTATATGCAAATATATAATATATTTGTATACATAAGCATAAATATACACATATAAATAAATATATAATATATTTGTGTATATATTACATATACAACTAAGAGACACCAAAACAAGTACAAAAGGATGGGTAAGTAAACAATAGCACAAAGAGGACTGATTCACCTCAAGACCAAGGGCATCAAGCAGAGCAAGGACAAAACAAACCAGTGAGGCCTATGCAAGAGTTAAAGCTAAAGTGAAGGGGCGGGCAGCATCCTGCAGAACTGGAATCTTAGGTTGGGTCCTGGAGCCTCCCCCATCCGACTCATAACAGACCCAGGGAAGTATGGGAAGGCTTACACTTTAGAATGAACTTTTAAGAAGAGGGACTTGGGCCTCAGCTGGCCTGGATGAGACTGACCAAGAGTTTGCCCAACCAGAATGGGTGGCAAGGTGACCAAGAGATCTGCTGTACCTTTGTGTAGGCATCCTGATCAGCCCCATGTTTGGTGAGAATTTCCGCAACGTTCACTTTATCTTCTTGGGCTGCAAGGTGTAAGGATGTGAGTCCACTCTGTAGCAGGAATGGAAGCAAAGAAAGACATCAGAGCGGGAAACACGGGCTCTCCTACAGCATTGCGTCTTGAAAGGAGCGGGGAAAGCATGTGGCCCTTCCCCAGACATCTCGCCTCACATTTCAGACAAATGGGTGCAGTAAATATGAGTTTTCAACCAAGACCTACTCTCTGCAGCAAACTACATTTTCTGTACTTGGTATTTATGGTTTGAGTCTTAAAATACGTCAGTTAACAAGCTTCCCAACAACATTCATTTCAAGCCTACTTACACCTCTCCATGAAGCTTCTTGTTTACTTAAATAACAGACCAACAATATTGCCGAAACTTTATAATCTCAGCTATAATCAGTAAAGTATCATAGTAATGTTAAAAATATATTGAGTTACTGGAAGTAAGGTCAAAAATTTTTTTCAGTTTTCTCTGGAGGGGGAAGGAGTTGTCTTCAAGATGGTGATTTTTTTTAAAGTACCCCTATCCTTTACATAACAACATAAAATGAAGCAATTTTTATATAAACAAGTTTATTCATTGAGTATTCAATAATCAACATGTTGATTTACATACATAGATAAACTACAGTCATGAATTAATTGAAAACCATTAAGGACTAGAGAGGAAGAAGCAGTTTATCTAGCTGATATCACGTCCCTGAAGTCTCACTGCTTACAAATAGCTTTTCTAAAACTAAATTGAGATTTAAGGGCATCAGATATAATTGCAGAAAGTAAACTTTGAGTACTTTTTTATACTGGGAAGAAAGAACTCACAGGGCTTGGACATAGCTGTACATCAAGTTCCTGCCTCTATAGTCCACGGCCTAGCTTAGAGTATACCCAAGCTATATGTTCCATTCCTACAACTAGCACGCAGCCAGTATCCTTGGTATTTACCCATTTTTAGTATTTTCAGTGTGTCCTGGTGATTGGCTGTAGGACCTCAGGCACACCCCACAGATGCTTTACTATTGAGTCACAACCTCAGCTCCCTTCCTACCTTTTATTATAAAACAAAGTCTCACTAAGGGACCCAGGCTAGTCATGGACTTAACAGCTCAGGTAGGTTTTGCGTTATGAGTCTCCTGCTTCAGTCTCTTAGAGGCTGGGAATACAACATTGCTAACTATGTTGGACCTGTAAACTGAGGTAGGTACCTTGCCCAAGGTCAGTTGTCATCCTGGTTAATTGGCCTGCCCCAATGACCACTGCTGGAAGGTTCATTCTACCCATGAGGCATTGAGGCTGAGAGAGCTGAGCATGACCTTCAAACCTCCTGGCTTCCGCCATGGTGCTATTCCAGGAAATTAACAAGCACTCCAATCATTGGAAACATGAAATCACCTGCCTCTAGAGGCTTTGCAGATGTGGCCGCTGTGGCATGTATGTAGGTGGCAGTAGGTGGCAGAGAGGAGAGAGGCTATGTCTATTCTCAGTATTCTGACCTTTGAACATCTGAATGATTAGTAGCTCAACATTCCCTGAAAATAAGAGAGCCTGAGAGGACCACCAGTCTGGCACACTGGAACCCTGACTAGACTGAGATGACCCCCTGACTGGCATCAGGCAGTCCCAGAAGGGTTCCCAGAACAGGAAGCAATCCCAAAGACTAGAAGAACCCTACCTGGGACCACAGCCTCCAGGTAGGAGTGATCACAAGACAGGCAACCCTCACAAGGGGTCAGTTGGGCAAGTTGGGTGAGGAGCAAGCCCAATACAACTAAAGACCAGTGCTATGGGACCTGGAAAGGGAGATAGCCTGAGATGGTCACCAGTCTGGTGCTGTGTACTCAACCTAAGGGGGTAGGCATGACCTAGATGACCCTTGCCCACTGCCATAATGCACAAACAGGGCATAGCACTCCTGAGATCAACCCCAGACGTGCAGAGACCCAGGGCACCACTAAGAGGAACAAGGAAGTGGTGGAGGAATGGAATAGAAAGAGAAGGATGTGGGCACAATAGGCAGAACAGAGACTGGGGAGTAGTGAGGAAAAGACTGAGGTATGTAGCCAGTGAGTCAACCTGGGACCAGCGTGGGGTCCTAGCCTGTGCTACTGTCAGAGTCCATGGCTCTGGAGCAGCAGGGATCTGGTACCACTGTCTGAGGACTGTGCAAACTGTGCCTGTCCCTCACCTGGGCAGAGCTGGCCCTGGGGACATGACGACAGGAGTTGACCCGACCCCTAGGCAGCTGCTGTACTTGACAGAATGGCAGATGAGCAGCCCCAAGAATGTCAGCATAGGGGAGCTGGCCCTGCCACTTATCTCTCGTGTGGTAGTATGGATGAGGGAGAGATACCTTCCTCCCCTCTCAGCCATAACTACCTGCAGCAGGCAGTAGACCTGGGTCTGGGGTCATGAGAACAGGAGAGCTGTCCCTGCCCTGCCCCTCATCGGCTGCAGCACTCAGGAGAGCAGGCCCTGTCCTTCACCTGGGCAGCACCGTAGAGCTGGCCCTCGATATGAGGGTGCTCTGGACATACGGTGTACACTATGGCTTCCACGATGATATTTTCTTTTTCTTTTGGAAGGGAGGTAGGGAACAAGGGTGGAGGTGGGTATGAAGAGAGGAGGAGATGGGTGGGCTTGGGGTGCATGACGTAAAACTCCCAAAGAACCAACAAAAACTTAAATTTAAAGAAAGAAAAGATGGGTGGCCCGTGCAGAGAGAACATTCTACAGCTTCGCAGGGGACTGTCATTTTAGGGGCTGGCCCTTGTTAACCCCTGAGCAGCTAAGCTCGACTTCCAGTTTATAAAGCATCAGCCTGAAAAAGAAATCTTGTTCGCATCCAAATTCTGTCACGTACAAACAAATATCATTTAATCAATCCTACAGCATAAAAACATCTTAATATTAAGACAAAGCAGAAGATACTTAAGAATCTGAATTTCAGCATAAAACAGAATTTTTTTCTCCTAAACGGGGCTTTTTTTTTCCCTTGTGATTTCTTGAGACAGAGTGTCACCATGTAGCCCAAGATGACCTCAAAGTCAGGAACCTCCAAAATGAAAGAATTGTCTTCACTGCTGAGTGTGTGAGTCAAAAAAAGCTCCTTAAATATTTGCTATCTGGCTGTTTAAATTCCTTGAAAGCAAATAATATATTAAAAAGGACACCTTCAAGGAAAGCAAAGTAAATTCACTCTCTATATTTTGAAAGTTAAAAAGTTATACTGTCAGAATCATCGTGTGACCAGTTCCACACACTGTCCAGAATGTTTCTCTTTGAGGTGTTGAACAGAGTTGACCAGGAGACACACTAAACTGTACAAACTATTTAACTTGATTGATGATCAGAACTAGATGATAAGACCTTATTACTGAAGTCGCTATCCACTTTGGTCCCAGAACAGAGAAAAATCAAGTTTCTTCCAACCAGGAAGCCTCCTCCTTGCTAACTAGCTTTCATAGTACTGAAAGGTGCTATCCAGGCTGCTGGAGTGGGAGAGGTCATCAGTGATCTCACCTGTCAATCATCAGCAATGATTGGCCTGCCTAGATACGCCCACAGGTGTATGAGTGGCACAGGTATTATGAGGGGCACCACCTGCTTTATGAATGGACATAAGACTCATTTCACAGGATAAAACATGCATGCTTGGTCCTGGAAATCTGACTCAAATCAAAACCCTAGGCTTGGTGGGATTAGCTCACAGGATTGAATCTACTACTATTATTCTGCTAAATGGACACTATACCGAATGTCTGCCTGTATTATTAGTGCAGTTCTCTGGTCTCATCAGAGAAGTTTCTTCGAGTAGTGGACAGTCGTTAGCAAAGAAACTTATAACTGATCAAAGTGCAGAAAATCAGTATCTGTGGACTGCTCAGCCACAAACAGGGCATCAATAGTATCTCCATCTCCAAGCCTGAGGGGCCACCATGGAAGAAGGCACAAAAGGATTGTAAGAGCCAGAGGGTGGACAGGACCAGAGCAAGCCAGTGTCTTCTGGAGATTACAGGTGGCTGCACTCATGAACTCAAAGCAGTTGTGGTTGCCAGCACAAGTCCTATGCAAGATGTAGCTAGACAATAAGCTAACATGGAATGAGGAGAAAGGCTCATGGTCCTTTAGCTGAGGAGATGTGAACAGTTGACAGGTTCTGTGGAAGGATCCAGGAAGACTTTTGGTAAGAAGGACTTTGGAGATAGAGAAGAACAATGCGTTGAGACACCTCTGAGTGATAGAAACAGGGAACAGAGCTCTAGGTACACTGGGGACAATCTACTGTGTCACAGCTCTTTAAGGAGTGCATGTCACATAACCCTTGAAACATGGGCAGGCCCATCTGTACTTGGTATTCCAACATACTTGTTAATTCATCAATCACACACAGAAAGCACAGTATCCATGGAAAATTCTAAGAAGCTTACTTTTTCTCTTACCCAATCACATGGCACCAAAAAGCACCAAGAGAGTCAAATGGTCAGTTAGTAAGCACGGACTGTAATTTTCAGTTTCTTGGCAGCTGGCTCCTGGTTGATATGTGTAAGTAAAGCTGTAGTAGGTGTATACCTTCATGTTTGGATAATTTATCCTTATATCCTTGACTATTACGATTAATTCAGTCATCCCAAAAGGCTATTCATTGGAAGAAAACATATTTCTCTTTCTCTGAAAAAGGTTTCGTTTCTTTTTCTTTTAATTCTTTTTTTATTCGATATATTTTTATTTACATTTCAAATGATTTCCCCTTTTCTAGACCCCCCACTCCCCGAAAGTCCTATCAGCCCCCTTCCCTCCCCGTTTTCCCACCCAACCCTTCCCACTTCCCCTTTCTGGTTTTGCCGAATACTGCTTCACTGAGTCTTTCCAGAACTAGGGGCCACTCCTCCGTTCTTCTTGTACCTCATTTGATGTATGGATTATGTTTTGGGTATTCCAGTTTTCTAGGTTAATATCCACTTATTAGTGAGTGCATACCATGATTCATTTTTTGAGTCTGGGTTACCTCACTTAGTATGATGTTCTCCAGCTCCATCCATTTGCCTAAGAATTTCATGAAATCATTGTTTCTAATGGCTGGATAGTACTCCATTGTGTATATATACCTCATTTTTTGCATCCACTCTTCTGTTGAGGGATACCTGGGTTCTTTCCAGCTTCTGGCTATTATAAATAGGGCTGCTATAAACATAGTGGAACATGTATCCTTATTACATGGTGGGGAATCCTCTGGGTATATGCCCAGGAGTGGTATAGCAGGATCTTCTGGAACTGAGGTGCCCAGTGTGAAAAAGGTTTCTAACCAAAGCTGCCCCTAAGATAGGCAGAAGGTGGCTTAAAAATCTGTATTTCATTAAGTTGTCGAGCTACAATTCAGATTCATCTGCTGAAGCCAACCTCCAGTTAGAACGATTCTTTCTTTTGTCTCTGTCCGTTGTTCCTTGGTCATTTGCATACTACAATTTGCCATCATGACCAGCAGAAAGCAAGGCACTGTGTGGCTGTGGGAAGAGTGATTTTAATTCCTGGGGAGGATGGGTTAGGCTCCTGTGATGCTCACACCACAAGGAGAAAGCAGGGATGCACAGAGAGATAACTGAATTGGCTTGAGAAGAAAAGGAAAGACCTACACTGCGGGGTGATGGGAAGCAAACCTGTGGGAGCTACCTGCAGCATCCCCTGGTTTTCTAGGTCTCATAAGCTCACCTTCCTTGTTATCTTGGGGCTTTTAACACAGCCATGTTTCCTTTGCTCACACAAAAGAGGATACACACACACACACACACACCATTTTTTCTCGAAATAATTGTTGCTTCATTTCTATTGGAATTTATGTAGTGGACCTGATTGAAGCCAGAGTCTAGAAGAAAATACCTTGGTTGACATGTGGATATTGGCTCCTTTCTCCAGAAGCAAGGTGACCATGTCTGTGTGCCCCTCCTGTGAGGCAAGGTGCAGCGGAGTGACCCCTTGCTTCGTCACAGTGTTCGTCTCAGCTCCATAGTTCAGTAGTGTGGAAGCTATCTGCATCTGATTCTTCTTGGCAGCAATGTGTAAAGGAGTGTAGCCATTCTACAACAGAAACAAAAGGGGCAGGTATGACACACACATACACACGTGATACACATACAGACATAACATCACGTATAAACACATGCATGCACACATGTCACACACAGAGAGGACATCTAGTAAGTGCTTGGATACTTACCTCCAACAGAAGTAATGAGTAATGAAGTATAATCATCCAGAAAAGATAGACGTAACCTGGTGGCTAATTTAGATGCTTAGCTATAGCATATTTCTATCTAAGCACACCCAAATCTTTGCAACCAAGGACAAAGGATCAGATACCCCAGGTAAAAGCATCAAATCTGAACATCTCTTCAGGCAGCTTCTCATCTGCATGACAGTCCTTCAGTACCTGTGTTGGGTTGCCTCTCTGTCTAGAAACATCTCTAGATGCTTCCTGCATCCAGGCTAAGTATCCCATGCCTTCAAGTGTTCTGACCCTTTGGTCATTTCTAGTCCCCTCTCCCCGAAAGATGACCTGTTCTGTCCTGACTGTGAGCTATCCCTAATGCTCCTGGATTGTAGCATTTCCCCGCCCCTGAATTCCATATGTCAGATATTATTTTAACCACACAGAATCAAATTGAGTAACTTCTATGATATTGTTAGGATACTTTACCCCAAATGGTTGTGACTGGAGCGTTCTTTCCACTCCCTAGCAAAGGCTATTTAAGTCCTAGAAAAAGCCAGGCTCTGTGATGGGTGAAGGAACACAATGCGGCTAAGATTTGTGCTGTTAGGAATCTAATATGACTATTTTCCAATCATGATTAAAAAGTTTAACATGTGATTTTAAAATATATTTTTTTCAAACAAGTGACTGAAGGATGTGACAGCTGTGCACATTTTCAACATTAAAAATGTATGTGCAAACAGCATAAACTGAGAGGATAGTAGATAATCTGTTGCTAGGTAACCGGACTTGGTAAGAGCTGTGGTTACAAGCGGCTGATAGATATACAACACGAAGGTATTAGTCATATACAGACCCACGTAAAACTCTCCACAACGAAGCTGACAGAGATAAACATTTAAAAGACAAAGGAACAAGAGACTCCTAATAAGAACAGAGTAAAAATTTGATGTTAGAAGGAATGAGCGTATGAAAGGTTATGTTTTATAGGGAAGGAGGAAAAATCTATAATGCCATTGTCAAGTTATATGTCTCAGGATCTAAAACACTGACAGCTAGTAACAAGACAAAATTTCGCAAGCTAATATGCACTCTCTATTGATAACTGCTGGCTCTAAAAATTGCAAAAAAAAATATAATAAATAAAATAAAAGGTTTTAGACAGAGCAATAGGTAGAAACAGGTTTTTTTTTAAGTTACCAATAGCGAAAGTTATTATCACTGTTTCATGGCAGCTATTTAAAAAGCAAGGCCCATGTATACTCGGATTATAGATACATGGCACCCGGAAATTTTAGGCTCTGGTCCTCACCTTGGCAGTGGCATGAGGGGAAGCACCCTTCTCCAGCAGCAACAGCGCCACCTTCTGGTTGTCATAATGAGCAGCAACATGGAGCGGGGTAAGGCCATTCTGTAAAGGTGGTATTTGAATCTCAGCATTAATACATTAGCGTTAGCTGCTCTGGAGCTACCAGGATGCATGGACGGTGTTATCGATTAATTACATGTTAATTAATTAAGGTGGTCAATGGAAAGATAATTTTCATATTAGAAACATAACTAAAATTGAGTTTGTTTGCGCTGAAATTAGCAAAGGGCAGCTTTCTGGTCACAACAAACAAAAGTCCAAATTTCTATGTACACCACAAGGATTCTTAATACAGAGAAGCTGTGGGCCCTTCAGGATAAGGAATAATAAAAAAAATGCTTCTAAATTGCAGTCCACAGCAAAGGTCAGGGGCATATATTCTCAACTTGTGTGGTTTGTGTAATTTTGCCTGGTGCATTATTCTTGATTTCTGATGAGATGTTAAAAAAAAAAAGTGAGTCAACAGAATCCGATTACGAAAACGTGCTACTGAAACCGCTTACTTTCCCTGCTGAGTCTGCGGCTGCGCGGCGTTGCAAGAGAAGTTTTGCCACATCCAGGCTTCCATACTTGGCCGCTACATGCAGAGGAGTGAAGCCCTTCTATAGTACGACAGAGAAATGTAAAAATTAGGGGCTTTCCCCCCTCAATTCCTTACAAAATTATTGTTAACCCATTAAGCAAACACTGTTGAGTCTCTATTTGTAAGAAATGATGGCGTGAAATCTGCCAGACCTGGAGAAGTCCAAGGGTTAGGAATAAGGTTTACCCAGACCTGGTAGCAGCTTCATTAGGCTTGGCGGAGTCAAACACAACAAATGTGTCTGAAATCTCGGAGACTGAATCTTGACTTTACTAGCTTTGAGATTAGCAACCTCTACTGGCGTCAGTATTTATTGACGCTTTGATTTATGAATAGAAAGCAGAGCACCCGAGTTATGTGTTTGGTCCTGCCCCATCTAAAATTAATGTCTTCAATTTCTTAGAGTCCTTTTTATACTTTCCATTCCAAATTCGTTTAAGTTTTAGAATATTTTACAAAGCTTCAGTTGAACAGAAAACAATGATTTGATTCAGCTGACATATTTTCTGCAAAATTGGCCAGATAGATGATCTAGAGAATGAAAGAAAGAGGTATTCTATTAAAAAACATAGTGGCTTTTTTGTTTGTTTTTGGTTTTTGGTTTTTCGAGACAAGATTTCTCTGGATATCCCTGGCTGTCCTGGAACTCACTCTGTAGACCAGAGTTTTCTTGAGCCTTGAACTCAGAAATCTGCCTGCCTCTGCCTCTCAAATGCTGGGATTAATGGCATGCACCACCACTGCCCGGCATGTTTTTATCTTCTTTCCCAGAAGACCATGCTGTCCAAAATTCAATTCCTCTAGTCAAATCCATTGTCATGGTATGCCTTGGGCTGAGGAACACTAAATAGTTAACCACCAACTGAAGCTTTAACAGTGTGCTTTTTAAAAGATGCTTGCCCTACACGTTGTATATGCATGCCCTCAACATCCCTTGAGCCTATCCAACAGCAGTACTTCAATGAGTAGCATGCTATAAATATTATATTATATTTATAGCATGCTAAAAATAAAGGGGGTCCCAGTTCTGGAAGCTCCAGGTGGTACAGATGACATCCTGCCCCATGATGTCATCCACCCTCCTGGACAGATGCCTCTGCCACATGCTTTTCTGGAACAATAGTAGGAGTCGGAGAACTCTAACACTCCCCAGGGCCCAAAAACTAAACCCAGCAAAACTTCTGTACTGGGTGCTATTTAAGTCCCCATCAAAAACACTGAATACCACCCAAGAACCAATACTGCCCTTTCAAAGTGTCATCAGATCAATTATTTTTAATTAAAATGACATTTTAATTTCTATTTTTTTAAATAAAAGACGTAAGCATTTGGTCTTAATAAGTTCTTGGATGAGAGTGAATCCTCTGGCTGTTTTCCCTGTTGGGAAATGGCTGGAGGGTGGCTTCCTTTAGCAGCCTTCTGATCAAGTTTACCTGCTGCTGCTGAGTCTCTGCTCCCAGCACTGTGTGCACACAGGGTCGGATTGTGCTAGCTTGGGTAAAGTAGATTTCTGTGGTACAACATTATTTGGAAGAAGAAAATAAACCTCTATCCTTAGAGTCCAGCTGAAGTTGTGCTGACTCCTTTGTACTTTTGGAAACCTCTTATCAATCCAAACTGCTTAGCTCTTGCAGAATGATAGGAGCCTGACTGGAAGGCATCTCTCAAGTCACAAGTCACTTCTTCCCATGTGAATCTTATCAGGGCTCCATCTCCCTCTGGTATTTCTAAACACTGAAGAGGCTTCAATGATGGTGAGTCACCCAGGATTCAGCTTGCCTCCGTCACCAACTGCTTTGTGTAAGAATTTTTCTACTCTACTGCACTACGGCATTGGATAGTTTTTTCGATCCTAAAAATCTTTGAAAGACGGGAGACTATTTCCTATTCCTTTACTTTTATATCTATTGATTCTACCCCTTTGCATCCTCATCTATTGAGATATCTATCAAGACTCTTGGGTTACCATAATCAATGTATATCAGTTGCTTTGTGTCTAAGTTCTGAGTTTTTCCTTTTCGAAGAATTTTTAAAAGACATTCACCTTTTCAGATGAAGCAATTTGAAAATTTATCAATTTCTTATGTCAGAACACTTCAAAATACGTCTAGTTTTATTTTATGTATAAGAATATCCATAATGCCTAACTGTGTGCTACCTGTTGCTTCAGAGGCCAGTAGAGGGCGTCACATTCCCTGGAACTGGAGTTACAGATGGCTGAAAATTGCCTGTGAGTGCCACGTCCTCTGTAAGAGCAGGAAGTGCTCTTAACCACTGAGCTATAGCTCCAGCTCATCAGAACATTTTTCTGATTAGCCTTGGGTTGGCAGTAACTAGTGGACTTCTCTCCTTCTGAGGACTCAGAGGCCACAGCAATTACTTCAGTCCATACGTGATAACTTCCTTGGCCTCGGGTGTGGTATTTACTCCAATTTAGTGAAAGCCCGCTAAAATGACATTTAATTCATCTGACCTGCTACTGTATATGTAGAAGTACTTTGCCCTGTGACAAGCTCACGTATTCTAGGATTCTGTTTTCCTTGTTTCTGTGTTCTTCTGCACTAGCTCAGTCTAATTTGCTCCAGCGATTTTGGTGTGTTCATGCTTTATCATAACTCACCTCCATGTAGTGACTTTCTAGTGGAATATATCCAAGAGAAGGCAGAGCTGTCCCGTACCACCTCGGAATCTTGAACACGGGCTTGGAATATTATAGTCTGTGTTTGGTGTTAGTACAACTCATGAACTGATCTGCACGTCTGCTCTGTTTTAGACACTGTAAAGAGCTACAGGGAAGGTGAACCTGGTAAATGTTGGGGTAGTGGATTAAATAAGGGTCCTCCATTGACCCAGGAATCTGAACCCTTCATCGGCAGCCGTTGGCACTCTTTGGGGGAGTTGTGGAACCTTCAGTAAGTATAGCTTTGCCTTATTGCCCATCCTTTCTCTGTCTCCTGATATGCTGATGAAATGTGATCAGCCGGGTTCCTTCCCCAGCCACCCGTTGCCATGTCGTCCCTGAGATTATGAATATCTACTTTTTGAACTAATAAACCACAATAATCTCTCTCTTAGATGAGCTGCTTTGCGTCATGATTTTTTATCTTAACAACAAAAAGGACTTGGACAAAGGAGAAAGCACGTGAGAGGTGATGGGGTAGCTCTGGGAAGGGCAGGACGGAGGCATGCGAGCTGTCACTCGGCTCTGTCACCCAGCAGACGGTACTCCTGCACTAATGCAGGGTTCTCTACCTCACTAGTGATGACAAGTCAGCATATTTGGGAAACCCTCCCTTTTTTCCTCTCTAGAGAATATATATATTATAGTTAAAAAGGAAAAAAGTAAACTTTGCTTTGTAGTAATGAAATCATAATTACATTTCTAGATACCTATACCAGGCAGAACTAGCACATTAAATAGAAGATAGGAATACAGGAATTTTCCTTGAAGACATTACATACAATTTTACAACCTCCTCTCATCGTTTAGAATGTAATCTAAAATACTTAGAGACACAAACAGAGGCTTGACAGAGGTTTTCCCTTGTGCAGCTGAGTGAAGCCTTGACTCCTCTTCGTCCTCCCCCTTACCTTGGTCGCTAAGGAGTGGGCTGCGCCCGCTTCCAGCAGGACAGAGGCCACGTCCACCTGTCCTTCCCGGGCAGAGATGTGTAGTGGTGTGTACCCATTTGTAGTGGCTGCATCTGGATGGGCCATATGTTGTAGAAGTAGCTGGACAATTTCCGTCTTACCCAGCCTGGAGGCAATATGCAAAGGCGTCTGTTCCTCCTATAACTCAAGGTGAGTAATCAGTTAGGTCCCAGCTTGATTAGCAACGCATGCTTCTCAAACACGTCATGGAGCCTTCCTCTAGAAAGGTATCTTCATCTAGGAAAAGTCACTAGGATCTCTACTCAAGAACTAATTGTTATTACCCTGTCATGGCTTCATTTGTATTTGTCATAGAAGTGATATATTTGGCCACAAAAAAAATCTATCTGAAAATTTTTAAAAGATTTTTTGTGTTTGGTTATATGTATGGAAATGCACCATGAATGTATAGTTCTCACAGAAGTCAGAAGAGGCAGCAAGTCCGCCATAACTAGAGTTTTAGACAGTCTGTGAGCCATTATAAAGGTGTGGAAATCAAGCCCAAATCTTCTGCAAAAGCAGAAGGTACTTTTAACCACTAAGCCCCTCCCTTAGATTTTTAAAAAGCATGTATGTACATTTATAAACTTGGTAATTGTTTGATGAATACCCCAAAGTAATCTTGTAACTCTTTCTTTCTTCAACTCTTTCTATGCTTACTTACAGGCAAACTCATGGTTTTGAAGGAGGAAAAAAAAATCCAGTCCAGAAATCCTAAGACCTAGATTCTCCTCCAAGAGCTTTCAACAAGAAGAAGAATTTATTCTGGGAACTGATTCAAGAGAAAAGACCCAAGGAAGCTGGAAATGCTGTTTCTACTTCCCTCCTGAGCCAAGGACACAGAGGACGGCCATTTTGTTCTAGGAGAACTGTGGATAAAGACTACATTGTAAAATGATTTAAAGAGATGCTGTTCCAGGAAGATTGCAGATTCACTTGCAATGCACATCTAGGACTTCAAAGATGAAGTGGAACTCTGGGAAAAAAAAAGAGTAAACGCCTTGCCAAGTGTTTCTGCTCTAAAAACAGGGAGGATGGAACTGAGGAGAACAGGCAGGAAGGACATATTCAGCGAGGCTCATGAGATCACCTGACTCTAACGTGAACTGCTGTTGCCTATAAAAATGAAATTGAGTGTGCCCCTAGGAATGCAAAGGGGTGTGTCCTTATAATATTCTCCCGGGTGAGTCACTGTAAAACAGGAATAAAAAGCTACCAAGGATAAGGATAAATGAAGAAAAAAAAAGACAATAGATCTGTCCAAATCAATATACTACTTGAACATTATGTTTCTTTTGGAAAACCTATAGGAAGAGGTGAAATAGCATCAGATGAATTTCAAAGTAGGAGGGAATAAATAAGTAATAGCAATACAATTATTTTACCAATAGGACTGGAATTTCATAAAAAATCTGCAATTTACAAATATGTTTCATGTATGATGCACATATGACTTGCCCTATTATAGACACCAAAAGAAAGCATAATATGTGTTACTGAGCGATTTTTCCAAATCTAGTAGCTAAGAGTGCAGCGATGTCTCAAAGCCTGCCCAAGCAAGCAACTCAGACACTAATGATGGATGCAGTGAGATGGCCATGAAGAACATGATCAGGACAAGATGATTTTTGACAGGAAAGATCAGAGCAAGAGTAAGTGCTGAGCAAAGCAATTGGTGTGAACTCAGGACCTGAAGAAGAGTTTCAGTAACTGTCTGCTGCTGGGTTCTCCTCTTAACTTGTGCCAGTGGGGAGGGGATGGAAATCAGTATACTCAAATGGAGACTAAAACCTTGTTTAGATTATTAATTTTATTTTAGGTGTGGGTCAATTAGGAATTTTAGAGAGTAAGGAGGAGATTGCAAGGACTTGGATTTCTAGTCAACTGACAATCTGTAACTAGTAGCAGTTACTGGAAACTGGTTAAGTTGTTAACTATTGTTCCCTGGATCTCAAATCCCCAGAGCAGTAAGGTACTTGCTTATTTCAATAAAAGTTAATAAATATCTTATCTACTTTTAAAATGTTTTGGTGTATTTTCATCTGAAAATGGAAAAAGAAATAACATAAATTTTGCTAAGAAAAACCTTCAACCTGTCAACAGGTATATAAGGTCTTTTCAGTTTGAACAATTGTTTCTCTTTTGAACTGGAAAACCTGTATCTGTTGTTCCAGGCTAAAGTTAACTGAAACCAAGGCAAAACCCCAAACAAAACATGGAACCTTGCCGAAGACTCAAAAGAATGGGCAATGTGATGGAGGAGTCCTGGTCCCCTGACCCTTTCCAGTACAAGACCTTCTCGGAGTGCAAGTGACTGAGCCACGGCCTGGACAGGAAGCAGGTGCTCTCTGCTCCACTTCAGAAGCCTACTGTTTCTTCTGCTCCTAGGCAACCAAAATTAAGAAGACTTGCTGAGCCCGAACTTTTTCCAAAAAAGACAAAAAGAACAGTAACTGGGCCAAAGTTTAAAAGTTTGATGTGACTCCTGCTACTAATGTTCCCAAAAAACCATGTCTGCTGGCAGCTGAGCAAAATTTTAGCAGTTAAGTTTCAAGTTAGCTTAAGCCCAGGGATCCTGTCATTGCTCAAACCTAAAAGCAAGGCCAGGCCTACAACTATGCCAATGAAACAAGCCTCTAAACAAAAGGGATCCGGAGGGAAGACCTGGGCGGACTTCCAACTTAAATCCACCAAGGACAACGGACAAATAGGAACTTCCTGAGGGAAGAGCTCACCAAGGGACAAATGCAGAGTGACTCCATAGGCCTGCTTTCTAATCTGTCTGAAAAAATATGCCTTATCCCCTGGACTGACTGTAGGGTGCCTCCTGTACTTTGGTTCTCTTGGGGTGGTTGGTGCTGTGTATTGACTTGCTAGTCTGCATGGACTCTAGCAGTAAGTTCGAGTTCAGCACCAGCACCAGTCTGTACTTTTAAAATTAATAATAGTAATATGATTATATGCATTTCTTCTTCATATATATATACATATATACATACATACATATATATGAAGTATATATACATATATACACATATACACATATATACATACAAACATACATATATATATGAAGTATATATATGGAGTATATATATATGTGTGTGTGTGTGTGTGTGTGTGTGTGTGTGTTTGTGTGTGTATAGGAAGTAGAGAAAACATGACTAAAAGCCCCTGGTTATATGATGATGACATATTACTTCAAAAATGTAGGAGGTAAACTACAGGCTACCAAAGTTCTTGAGCATGAGTCCAGTGTAATCAATGAGCAGAATTTTAAGCTATTTCCTCTTCAGGAGGGGATAAGTACCAGAAGGGTGGTATTAGATTAAGAACAGGAATTTCTTAATTTCTTAAGTGTGTATGTGTCTAGGAAGTAGAAAGGCAATACTTGCTTTTTTTTTTTTTTTTTTTTTTTTTTTTTTTTTTTTGCCTGATGCCTGCTCATTCTCTTCTGAGAGCTGTCCTTTATCCTTTGGAGGAAGTAGACATCTCATAGTCCTTGTCACTCTATGTGAGATACCACTCATTGCATTCCAGCCTCTAAATAGGCTGCTGCATCATGAGCAGGGCCCAGGGTTGAACCCAGGCCCTGGAGGCGAATGCAACCAGAAACCACTCATTGTCGCGGGGCAGGGTAGACGGAGCGCTTGAACTCAGGAATAACTTTACTTAAACACAAGAGCCTAACATAATGACAGTTTGTTCACTTCTTCCACAAGCCACATCCCAGTCAGACGGACTTTACTGGGGAGGAATTATCATTGGGCAGAGCTATTTAGAAGAAGAAAAAACAACCTCAGGTCCATGGGAAAAGTCTTTTTTACTCAATTCTGTGACCACAGTTCATCCGTGAAGAAATCTTGAATTTTAGGACCCTAAGCCAACCTTCCACACAAGGCTGTGGCACCTATAAGATAACTTGCGTGAAAATGTTTTATGAATTATGTAGCACCCAACTGATGTTGACGAAAACACAAAGTTCCAGGAAAACATTAAAGAGTTTAGTTAAACAAAAGCTAACACTTCGTGGCCTGAATGTACCTGATAACATGTTATGAAAGGGAAATCCTGGGTCCTAATTGCCATCAACATCACAAGAATCTGCTCTGGGATGGGATCATTGACATCACCTGGATACTTGTTAAAAATGCAGAAAAGTGTCCCATCCTGCAGTGAAGAGGGTACCCGGGTGGCTCATACCCAAAGTGGCATTTGGAAAGCACTGCCCTACAATATATGAACCTCGTTCCTTATAGAGGGATGCCAGGGTAAGGGATTTCAAGTGCATCTCGGAAGATAAATGGTAAAGCAGAAAAGAAGACATAATAGTACGTGAAACTTAAATGGAAAAACAGAAAGAAGTATGTTCCTTTATGAAGACTAGTAAGTGTGATTGCAGAAAAAAATAGAGCCTCCATGCTGCACACATAAACAGAGAGTGGACACCACAGCATTCCAGAGGAAAGAAGCTCCAACTAGTCAAGGAAGGGAGGAGATCCAGGAAATACCCAAAGATGGTAGTCTCTTAGTTAGCTTCAGCGGTCAACTCAACACAGCCCAAGTTATCTGAGCGAGCCTCAGCTGGAGGACGGCCTGGATCAGATTGACCTGTGGATATGTCTATGGGATGTTTCCTTGATTATTGATTGATGGAGGTGGGGAGAGGACCCAAACCACTGGGGGCAGCGCCATCCCTAGGCAGTGGCCTTGGGTGGTGTAAGAAAGCCGGCTGAGCACGAGTCAGAGGGAGTGTGCCAAGAACCAGGTTGTCTCTATGGTCTGCATGAATTCCTGCCTCCTACCTATTTTGTGCCGTGAGCTCCTACCTGACTTCTTACCTCAAAGATCATGACCTAAAATTCTAAGATGAAATAAATTCATTTCTCCTCAAGTTTTTAGACCTGGTGTTTATCACAGCAATAGAAAATAAACTATACAGAGCAGTGTGACTTTAATAATGGATCAAATCAACATACAAAAACTGCCTGAGGTACAGAGAAATGAGTAAATATTTTTCAAGACATGATAAATTTTAATTTGATAAAATTTAATTAAGAATATTAACAAGATTTATTTGAAAATAAATAGATGGAAAGAAGTTTATTATTAAATGTGTGTTACAAAATGTTTATCAGGACATTATCCTGATTTCTAGTATAATTAGACAAGTTTGTGACATTCAACATGAATTGCTTGACCAGGGCACTGTTTCTTTCACTGCTAGAATCTGAACCCAGGGCTTTGAGCATGCTGGGAAAAAGACTTTGCCACTTGGCTGCATTCTCACTGACCTCAATAGAGCTGTTTCTTAAATAGTGAGATGTAGGCACACTTAAATGGAAACAAGAAAAAGCCATATCATAGAAATAAATACAGTTAAATAACAAAATCTCTAAACAAGGAAAAACATGATATATGTGTGACTCTTTTTAAGATTTGTTTATTTTATATGTATTAAAT
This sequence comes from Apodemus sylvaticus, assembly GCF_947179515.1. Taxonomy (NCBI): domain Eukaryota; kingdom Metazoa; phylum Chordata; class Mammalia; order Rodentia; family Muridae; genus Apodemus; species Apodemus sylvaticus. The sequence goes on along the minus strand of NC_067475.1, from coordinate 35,562,660 downwards.
CTCTGTCTGCATGTATGTATATATGTATGTATGTATGTATGTACGTGTAGTTTGTATATGTACATATCTGCGGAAATCAGAAAGAAGGAGAACTGGAGTTACAGGTGGTTGTGAGTCAACATGTGGTTGCTGGAAATTGAACTCCAGACCTCTGCAAGGGCAACAAGTGTTCTCAACAACTGAGCCATCTCCCCACCCACAATGGTGATTTAAAAAAAAAACACACAAATTGCATGGCTTCTGAGAAGGAAAAAAAGACGTATGAGATCTAACACAAAAGTCTGACTGTATACTATGGATATCTCCATGTGGAGATAGAGTGTCTGGTAACTCTGAAGAGTCAAAGAATACTATGAACACCTGCAGAAGGCTTCGGGAGTTTCTGAGTCCAAATCTCATCTTCAAAGATAAAGATGCAGAGGTGGAGTAACCTGTAGATCAGATCACTTACAATCTTAATAATTAAGATGTTTTAACTCCAAAAGAGCTATTTTCCTCCTGACATCGTGATGCTATGTCTCAAGATGAACTGAGTTCTAATGGGCTTATGAAAATGGAGGAAGAAAGAACATACTAAGTAACCTATGAGAATCCCAGGGCTGTGCCTGCAAATGTTAACAGAACGACTTGCAAAAGGAAGCGAAAGATATAGCAGGGCAAAGAAGCTTGGCTGCATTTAGGAAAGAAAGAGTGCAAAATGAGAAAAAAAAATTTAAAGAAAAAGAAAAAAACCTAACCTGTGCGGGAGTTAGAACTGACTGGGGATAGACAAGTGTGACCAGGTAGCCTCTCATGTCTAAACACAACCACATTCCATTCAAATGCTCCTGTAGCTTGGGTGTGTCTCCACTGCACACACTTACACAGTCTTCCTTTATTACACTGTGTTACTAATAGGATGCTCTCCCTCTGACAGTCTGTGGTAACCCCTGGATGTCAGCTTGATAGACTGAGAAACACCTAGGAGACTGGAAGAACACACTTCAGTGTGTGTTGGTGAGAGCATTCTCTGAGATGACAGATGGGCAGGAAGTACAACTTCCCTAATTGTGAGCATCACCATCCAAGAGACTCCGGTTCCTAGATGAAGTACACTAACAAAGGCTTGCACGCTCTTTGCTTCCCAGCCTCCTCGAAGTGTGTAGCTTTGCACTGTTATGCTATTTGTGACTCATACCACACCTAGGAATATAGATCCATCCCATCATAATCTGAAACTCGTGGACCAGAGAGCCCAGATTGTTCTCTCCTCTAAGTTATTTTCTCAGATATTTATCGCAGTAATGAAAAGATGACTGGTTTGTACACTGTGGAATTTTAAATTCCAAGAACTACAGAAGACACCCCCACCTTAAAGAAGGGGGCCATGTACCACAGAAGAACATTGGGAGAGCAGCACCTACCCTGGCTCTGGCATCCACAAGAGCACCATTCCTCAGGAGACAACGGACCACTTCCACCTGCCCAGCCCGGGCCGCCATGTGAAGTGCCGTCTCACCACGCTGCCAGAAAACAAAGATTGCACAATCAATCATAAATAATGCACTGTCCTGGACATCGAAGAGTAAAGATGTCCACTTGGTGACATTCAGCAAGTTATCCAAGTTTATAAGTGATCCATAGGAAGGCATAGGTGTTCAGTTTAGAAAAACGTAGTTTTGCATCTTCTCTATCTTTAGAAGGACAAACATTTGGAAATGTTTTCCATCGATGGCAAACTAAGGAACTTACCCAAACATCCAGGATACCCTGTGGTTTAGCTTCACAACCAATCCTGTGTAACTTACATGGGGTTGGGTGAAGATGTGATCTCTCATCCTATAAACCCAAAATCTGTCATCCATGCCATTCAATGAGAAACTCCAGATGACAAAGATCAACACATATCAAAAAAATTTCTCATATCACTTATATTATATCATGCATAAATAATTTCTTTTCAAATATCAAACCTTACTGCTGAACACAATCTTTTGTCTGGTTTGTTGTGAAATCAAACTATGACTATTCATATGAAAAATATAATTTTTCCAGGAAGAAAATTTCCCCTGCTTATTTTAATGATTGCATTTGATTACAGATGGTGATGTGGAAGGCTACTGAGAGGTGAGTGGTGTGGTTCTTTACAGTTTCACTTGCTGCGTGGGCCTCACATCAGTCCTCAGGTGTCTACGCAACACCCAGGTCTAACACACTTTTGAGGAGATGGTGAAGAAGGGGTTAGAGACAAGAGATTATTCTTAGAGGGAAACCTGTTCTCACTGAAGGGGGCAGTGATTCGGTCATTCAAATAATCTCATAGTTAGAGGACAATATCAGAGTGAAACGAGCTGCCTCAGCCCAGAGCTGCTAGGAGGTGAGCTGACAAAAACAAAGCAGAGGACGGCATCTCACGTGAAGTAGAGTGACTTTAGAGTTGCCTACGTCGGGATGGCATACTTCCGAAAAACTCCTGTGAGTAAGAATAGTATCGTGATTCTTCGCATGAAATGCTCTGAAATCTAAAAAGCTCTAGGTTTTAGTGAGACGAGTGGCCCACGGCTCACCATTCCTGTCATGATGACATCCATGTGTTGGCGTTCATGAGGAATGTGTGTCAAGTGCTGTGATTAGAAAGCATCAACCTAGATATCGACGTGAATGTCGTCTTCTGGGCTAAGAGCTCACATGTCATCTACTGGCCTTGCTTTCTGATGGCAAATTTTTGACGTTGTAAACCAAATGTGTATGAAATGTGATGTTCTATAAAATCACGTGAGTCAGGCTTGTCTGTGCTCTCTGGACGTGTGGTGAGAGTTTTCCTCTCTGGGCGTGATTTTATCCTTTTCCCTGCTGTTATTCCCATGTGTCTAAATAAACGAGACTGGTGTCTTATGGTTACGGAAAGAGAAAAACTCAATTACGTTTCTAGGTCTCATAGCTATTTCACTAATTTAATTTTTTTAGAAATAAAGACAAGAATAATTCTTTCCAGAAATTAAGTCAAATACACCCCCCCAAGGAATGTCTATGTAATGTTGAATTTATATGTTTATGTTTAAACCACATTTTATTAATAAGTTTTCAAAATATAAAAATATTTCAAATACTAGTATTTGAACATTTTAAAAATCCTTTATTTTATACCTACTTTAAAAGGTTATCTTCTGGCTTTTGCACATTTGAAGGTGATGATATATATATATATATATATATATATATATATATATATATATATATATATATCATATCATATGAAATGCTGACCTTCATTTTCCAAGAACACACCTGGCCACCCTACTTTATAAGGATTGTCCTGTTTAAGCCTTATTTACTGCTTTGGGGCTAACGGACATTTACTGTAACCTGTGCTTACCTTTTACTATTTATGTTTCACCTTGATTATGGAGAAGTAGAAGGAAAGAAAGTCAACAAATATGGCCTTACTCAGAACCTTCCACTTCCTGCTTTTAGGCATGGCCTGATCTCATTTTAAACTGCTTAACTTTAGAGATTGGTATAAAAAAAAAGTTTTAAATTTAATATAAAGTGGAAACTTAACCATAAATCTGCTACTTGGTTACAAGAAAATAGAAATTCTGAATGCCCTGCATCACACTCTCAAGAGCTCTCGAGTGCTTGCTGTGCTGTTCTTCTTTAGCAGTTGCCAATGAAGACTTTAGGGTCATTATATAAAACAAGTCGCCAGTTAACGTTTACATATGTTTTCTGGGAATGGAAGTTGTCAGGGGAAAAAAATGTATCTGCAAATGTCTGAGTTCGTGGTGCATCTTCTGCTTGGCGTGACTTTTCAGACAAACAAAACTGGCAGGAGAATGTGTATGCTCATGTCCGAAGCGAATACCAAGAGTCATGCCTCTCTTTCTCGGCTTTAAAACGGGCTCAGCAGACAGCCACATTGACGCCCACTTGGGCTGCATCTAATTGAAAAGCATCAAAGCACAAGAGACAAAATTGCATTCAAAATGCAACACGACGTCAGCCACACATAGAGGTGCCAAGGGTGGGTGCACTGGGGTCAGGACATGGCTGACATTGTCACAGCAGGCAGGCAGTCCGTGTCCACACAGCCTTGTCACCAACTCGCAGTTCTGGATCCCGTAGCCATGTCCCAATATCTTGAGAACACACAAGATCACAGGCACCACACTACTAGAGATACGTATATTCCTCTAGATGAAGGGTTGCCAGATTTGGCAATTAAAAAGGTCAAGTGTCCATTTTAATTTTAATTCCAGAAAAATCAAGTGATTATTTTATCATGTTTCAACAGCTGCATGGCATCTACTTATACTCAAAGGAATTCAGTGTTATCTGGAATTCAAATGGAATAGGGAGTAGTGAGTCATATATCTTAACCAGTAGCGTTAGGCTATCTCCTCTCTGAAGGATCTAGCCTTTAAAAAAAATAAAATAAACACACTAAATTCAACCAGGGTTCCTGTTGAAAGGGTTGACAGGTGTTTCCCAGGTGTTTGTTTGGAGGTAGTGAAAGGTAAACAATTTAAGGATAAAAAGACCAAACCAATGAAGAAATTTGGGGTAACTGTCATCTAAGAACTAGAAGTTTACAAGCCACTGACAAATCTAAGATTCTTTCAAAGCCTGAAAGAATGGGAATACTAGACACATGTGTGTAGTCTAATTCTCTCCATCCCCTGAGGAGATGATACAACAGTTAAGTAATTAAGAAAATATTTGAATTGGTCACTTAAATAACTGTTTGTGGAATTAAAAAATAATTTTCAAAAATCTCTTCAAAAAAATATATTCACCCAGTATAGTGGAGCATACCTATAATCCCAGCACTCAGGAGACAGAGGAAGAAGGATCTCTGAGTTCAAGGCCAGTCTGAACTACAGTGAGTTCTAGGACAGCCAGGGCTACATAGAGAAACCCTGTCTCAAAAAAGCAAAAAAGGAAGAAAGATTCTTTTCCAAGTTCCCTATTTAATACAATTACAGATGTTATTGTGGTAATATGATGATTTATTTTTACATAACATCACCATTGCTTCTGTGACTCTGTAGACATTGAAATACAACTAAGAAACATGGGAAAACATGGGAATGAAAACAATAAAAACAAAATGGCAAAAGTAGTTGAGTAGTGCTTTTCCTGAAAGTTATTGGTCTGTGTGCAAGACAGGTTCACCTTCTGAAAAATGAAATAAAAAATTAAAAATTGTTGGAAATGACAATATTTAATATTATAGGATTTAAAAGGGGGGAGAATTTGATATTGTGTAAAATAATAAAAAGCAGAAAAGATGAATCTCTCTCTTTCCTCTGTGTGTGTGTGTGTATGTGTGTGTGTGTGTGTGTGTGTAAGCCAGGGATTCAGATTTCTGATGACTTCCTCGATGGCTCTCCACTTTCCTTTTTTGAGGAGGGGTCTTTCACTGAACCTGGAGCTCTGTCATGTGGCTAGACTAGCTGGTCGTGAGCCGTGGGGTGGGAGGTCCTCTTATCGGTCTCCAGGGCCAGCACTGGGATTGCAGAAACACATAGGACTTTTAATATTGAGTGACAGGGATGGAATTCAGGTCTTCGAACTTACAAAGTGGGCACGATAATGACTGAATCATATCTCTAGCCCTGTGAGTTCTTTAAGCATTCAAAAAACAGAAAAAGGTTCCATTTAAGTTGGCACGTTAGGAAATCACTCCTGTATTTGGTGATTAAGAATTGCCACATGACATTTCATAGGGGCCAATATGCTATGACTAAGGAAACATAAATACAAAACTGAAATTCTTTAATAGTTTTATGTACTCACTTTTGAGTAATACAAAGCCTATATCAAATAAACTGGGTTCTCCAACGGACTCCATCTGAACACCAGAGCCTTCAAAAATTATATAAAATACAGAGAAATGGGAACTTGGGAGAAAGGGCAGGTAAAGGAGAACCTGGGCGTGCTGTGTCATAACTTAAGTGGGGAAGGCTACCCCCAAGTTAGCACATGCTGCAGTCAACAGCTACAAGGACAAGCACTTTAATAATGACTGCTGACATTCACGTAAGGAGAATTAATTCTGTTGTATATGCTTTTAAAACATTTAACCCTCTGTGGTCCTGGGCTTGTCTATTATCTGAGTGAACATGTACAATGGGTTCTCTCCTTCCCGGGGGAAAATTTGTTCCAGATGATTTGCCATAAGACAATAAGCAGAGAGATTTTAAAGGGAGGTTCCTAAATTAGACCAGAGAGAATTTTGGAACATCCGGTACTTATTGGCAGAAAGAAACGTGCTGAAAGCAGCATTCGTATTCGAATATTGTTGATAACTATTTCAGGGGTGAGAAATCTCCACTGCTCATAGGAATGAGGTCAAAGTTAAAACCCAGCAGGAGACAGCAAATGCAAGTAGAACAGGAGATGCTTTGATAGCCTTTATCTGCATTGCTGATCTCTATCTGGCTAGTCTTGGCTAAGGTTGGGCATGGAGCTTTAATTAAGTAAAGTTACCTGGAATACAGTGCATTCAAGCCAACTAGGGTGAGCTTTAATAACTGTTTTGCAACCCATCATTCACTCACATTCAAAGGTGTGTGTGTGTGTGTGTGTGTGTGTGTGTGTGTGTGTGTATGTATGTGTGCCTGTGTGTGCCTGTTTGTGCCTGTTTGAAGAATGCTGTGTTAAGGCTGGCTCAGACTCACAAATCATCTGCCTCAGCTTCAAAGCAGCTCAGAACTTCAGATGTTTACGACCACACTCAGTCTTAGAGGAGCTTTAGAACCCATATTCTGCTTTACTAAATGCACTAGAGGAATATTTAATCCATCCGCACCAGGGAGCCTATGTTGGGTCGGCTCCCAGCTTCCATTTTGTTTCCTGACATGTGGCCTCTGCATTCCGTAAAGCTCCAAATGTTACAAAATGTCTCAGAGGCTGCGTCTGAGCTCTGATGACACACACAAGCCTACACACACACACACACACACACACACACACACACACACATGCACACGCACACGCACACGCGCACACACACGCACACGCACACACACACAGATCCTCTCGCACGCTCTCCCTGTGGTTATTCTGACCCAAGCCATACTCACAATGTTAGTGACATCTGGAGAGGCTCCGTTCTGCAGCAGAAGGAGGACAATGTTCAAGTGGCCCATGAAGGCAGCCACATGTATTGGTGTGAGGCCAGACTGTGAAACAAAGCAACAGTAGCTTTACTCCTCTGCACCGTGGGCTTTGGGGCTTCTTCAGATAAATAAAACGAGTGAAGAGGACAGAGGATGGGTGAGAGGAAGAGGAAGGCATAAGAGAGGGAATGTTTGGTGAGAAGCTGAAACACTTTTCTACCTCTGTTATAGCTTGAATTGAAGCCCCATATTTCACCAGCAGTTCCATGACTTTGATGCGGTTTTTCTTGCAGGCAATGTGCAGTGGAGTAAAACCATTCTGTGCAAAAGACAATCGAGTTAGTTGAAAACATGCAGAAACAATTCTCACGCAACTCCATGCTGGCACGTCTTGCAGGCGATAATGTTACATAATGTCGCATAATGTCACCGCCTCTTCAAACTCTATACAGGCGGTGGGATTTGGGAAGAGAGGGGGGCGGTGTGTTTGTATGAGTGTTGAAATTTGTTTTTGTCATTCTGAGAAAAGTGTGTCCGTTTACTTTTCAGAGAAATTAAGAACAGAGTAATTATGTTTTAGATGGCCTAAGGTATTATAGGCTGCCTTGACTGGTCAGGTGATGGAGGAAAAGATTGGACTGAGTAGAAGTAATTTTGCTGATGAAGGGTCAGTTTCTCGGAGCATAAGAATGGTTCATCTAAGCAATATGGCGGCTTCATAAAAAGTGTTTCAGCTTTGCTATTATTCTCAGGGAGAGTTCCAAATTAGCAGACATCATTAGGCTGACAATGTTTATATGAGAAGTTAAAATTCATATTATAACATGTATACCAATCGGACACCTTTGATTTTTTTAAAGAAACAATTAAGTTCCCAGATATATTTGATTTTAAGGGGGAAGTGATTACATTCCTGAATATTCTCAAGAAAGAGATGGTGAATTTCTTGGATGGCTACCAGACGACACCTCTGAGAGCTAAAGTTAAGTTGGGCTTCTGAAAGGCACTTGCAGCTTTGTAAACTAGGTTATTATTCAGGAATTGGAGAAATCACGTAAAAATTTACCTAGCCCCATGCTAAGCTGTTATGCATTATCCGTTGCCGTTTTAGTTGAACAATGATCTTTTACAGAATGATGACTATCTTGCCAATTAACAGTTTTAAATGTCCCAGGGGGGATGGAGTATCATTTGATATTTTTATATGTTAGCAGGTCTCGAGAAAACATATGGTCTCACTCAAGCTGGTGACTTTGTATTCTTTATAGTGGAGCAATCATCATAATTTATTGAGTCATGTCTCCTGTTTATAAACTATGTCATAAGCCAGAGATAAGTAGCAACATGTACATATGGTATTAAAATATGTACAACCAATCACCTGTGATACTCTATAAGCTTATTAATCACTCAAAAAGTATTAATCACATAATAAAAAGTACTTATCACATAAAAAGTATTTTCAACTTAAGAGAAAATCAGTATCTTCACATAATTGAACATGACCCTGGAGGTGCAATCCCTTTCTAAGTAATTAGTAATAAGTGGATTTCACTGAAAAATTTCAAACAAATCATTATGTTCAATTTATAATTTAATTGATTTATTAGTTTTCTTATAGATCGAAAGTTTGACTGACTTTTGAGTCTAGCTGATTTGATTTATCCCAGCCTGGCTTCAAATGTGCTATGTAGCTAAGATTGATTTTGAGCTTCTGATCTCCTAACTTCTACTTCCTGAATGGTGAGAGTATAGGCTTGTGTCATCATGGTTTATGTGGTGCTTGAGATCAGACCTAGTGTTTTGTACTTGCTAGGCAAATGTCCTCCATATTCACCTGCTACCCTAGCCAAATTTAATCATTTTAACAAGAGACTCTCAAATCTGTTTGAGGGGAATTTTAATTGATATAAACCATGTAAACATACAGGAAAACCAAACAATGTGCTCTTAGAGTGAGATTAGAAAACAACCGGCATAAATTAGTACCTGCCTAATGTAATAATTAGTTAAGCTGTAAGTGAAGCAAGAAAGATTTATTCCATATTAGGCTGTGGGAGACATAAAGATGCTCTGGGATGGCCTCCTACTGTTTCTTTTGAGCAGGTCCTGGAATGCTTTGAGATGCTTTGTGAAATGGTAATACACCAAACACCACCCAGAATCTGGTTGGGTAGTTAGTTCACACAGAAAATGTCCACGTAAACTCTCTTCCAACTTATATCATGGACTTTCTCACAGAGTCAAATACATTCACCACTTTACAATCTTTTTTTTTCCTTAAAAGATTAATAAAGATCAATTTTTTGTATTCTAACTCTACCTAACATTCAGAGGTATCTAGAACTAACTTTGTTGTTTTGGGTTTTTTGTTTGTTTGTTTTCCCATGACAGAATTTTTTTTCTGTCTACTGTTGACTGTCCTTGCATTTACTCTGCCTTGAACTCAGAGATCCACCTGCCTCTGCCTCCTGAGTACTGGATTGAAGGCATGTGCCACTACACCCAGTTGCTTCTTATTTTTTTTATCATCCAGCTTCTCTAAAACACTCATGATCCCAAAGTTTCCTACTGTTTTCAACTCACTGGTTTGAGAAAAAATAATCTGGTGTTCTCCTAAATCTGCCCGTGCTCACGACCACTTAGGAAGCAATGAGGCATAAAGTAGGCTAGTGGTTTAAAGTGGGCGAATGCTTGGCAGTTACCAACTGTGAATCTATACTCTTGCATTGGTGTAGGTGCCGTTGGCCAAGCAATGCTGTTTTGCTATATTTGGTGAATGTGGATTGGGCCAGGTTTACCAGGGCTTTTGCATTCGGGTTGGCTCTCTTGTCCAGCAGGAGTTTGGTTACACGGTAGTGCCCACAGTGTGCAGCAACATGAAGAGCCGTCAGGTAATCCAGGGTGACATCATCAACAGGCGCCTTGCACTGCAGCAGGTGCTTCACACATTCCACATGGTCCCCCTGTGCAGCCATGTGAAGCGGAGACAGCCCATTCTGCAAATCGAAACAAAGAATAACCAAATCCGCGTTTTGTTTTTATGACTCTCGTGTTTGGAGATCTGACAAAGTCAATCTTGATCTGTAACACAGCTGGAGGCAGGAGAAATAACTCTCTCTGAATATGTGAATGTAGAACAGATTATCTTAGATAAAGGGGGAAGGGAAGCCTGTGTTTAATTTTATGATCATAATAATCTTTCATAAAAGATATGGCATGTTTTTATAATATTCAGCTTGGTTTTACAAATTATAAGAACAGTATTAGATATATAGAGTGACTACTTAAGCATTAGATATTTATATCTAATACTATATATAGCAGCATACATTCAATTGTCATTCTGCCTGCATTTCTTTACATATAAACAGAGCAGAAGGTCGGTAGAGGAGAGAAACGTGTGTGCATGTGTCAAAGCAGCAGGAAATAATAATAGTCCGAGACTTATTTTAAAGTAGGAAGGAAAAAACAGGTACATGTTAGATAGGCATAGATGAAGCCAAGGTAAGCCTTCAAGGGCCTCGTGGCTCTCAAATCTGAGGAGAGTCTAGATTTGTGATTATTAATTCAGCTTCAAACAGCTTTGGCCTTGGTTATAAAGGCAGTCAACAGTAAAACTTTAAGAGACCAGGGCAAGCCATTCTTCCTGATCAGTCTAAGTAAAAACAACTCCCTATTTTGCGGGACTGGTTTTCCCTTCCACCTTTACATAGGTTCTGGGAGGCTTGCTCAACAAGTACTTTTTACCCTGCTGAGTCATTTGCCCCCTTATTCTAAAAAGCTAGGTAAATAAACATCAAGGAAACATTACACAATTAGGAAAAATTAGAAGGACGTTGTTCATTCAAGAGATTATACTATTGCTGTGCTTAATAACCACACAGATCAAATATTGGTTGATCAAATAACTATTTTGGTTACCATTATATCAGCACAAATAAGTGGGAACCATGTATATGTAAAATGACAGAAAAAAATCAACAGGCCAATATTATCAACAAGAAAGGTGACTTCAAGAGTGAGAAACAGCCACAACCAATGTATGAAAATCTTAATCGTGGTTGTCCATGGGTGGATGATTTCAAGGGAATTAAAAATAGTATTTGTTTCGGAAATGAATTGCATTAGCAATCATTACTCTGATACTTAGAAATCCATTAAACAGAATCTGAAAAGGAGAGCAGGTAGTTCATGTTGGAGGGGAAGATAATGTTGAAGTTCAGATCAAACAAATGTGGCAAGTGACAAGGTTTGGACAATGTGTAGAGTGCTCATTGGAAAGTCCCATCATTTGCTGATGGTGTTTAATCCACTTGAAGGTTAAGTGTCAAACTGATCATTACATCCTCCATACGCTTCCTGTCCTCCATTTCAGGTTTCTTCAGCATTAGTCTTAGAGCTGCAGCAGCCTACCTGCAGAAGGCCCTCCTCCCACCCTACCTATTTTAATTCTAGGAGACACTGTTTCTTGGTGCAGCAGACCTACATCACCTAAAATTTTCCTGCTGCCTCTCTCAGCCTTTTCTTCTCCACTTCTCCACTCATTTGTGTCACTGACAGACCCACACAGTCTTTACCAGGGACTCCACAGCCACCACATTTGCCAAGGATCCAGAGCTTGCAACAGAAACCACTGAACAAAGCATCCAGCCAACAAACACAAGACCATCCCTTATACCATGAAATCCTTCAAACATCATTACATGATACGCCTAGGTCCCAATGCAAAAGAAAACATGTACAGCCAAGAAAATATACATCCTCCAGAAGCCAGAAACCCTATATAGCAATAGCCCCCAAGAAATGTAATTTAGGTGAAACACAAGACAAAGACTTCAAAATAGCAATTATGAATATACTCAGAGATCTCAGAATATGAATGTCTTAATGAAGGCCATGAAAACACAAACATTTAAATGAAATACTGAAAACATTTCAAGACATAAAAGTAGAAATATAATCACTAAAGAAAACCCAAATTGGAATAAAACTGGAAATAAAAAACTTAGGATATCATACAAAAACCTTCCCAGAGGTAAGCCCCGCCAGGGATTATAAGACATGGGAGAGAACATTTCAGATCTTGAAGACAAGGAAGAAGAAATAAATAGCTCAGTCCAAGAAGATGCTAAATCTAAAAAATATCCAGGAAATCTGGGACACTATGAAAAGACCAAACCTATAAATAATAGGCATAAAAGAATAAGAAGAAACCCAGGTCAAAGACATAGAAAATATTTTTAATAAGACCATAGAAAAATTTTTCTCCAGTCTAAGGAAAGATATGCCTACCAAGGTACAAGAAGCATATAGATCACCAAACAGAGAGGACAAGAAAAGAATCTCCCCATGATACTTAATAACCAAAGCACCAAGTGTTCAGAACAACAACAAAAAAAGGATATTAAAAGCTTTGTGAGAAAAAGACCAATTCACAGAGAGGCAGACTCATTAGAGTAATACCTGACTTCTCAATGGAGACTATGCAAGCCAGAATGGCATGAAGGTTTGGTATACTATCTCTAACAGACAACAAATGGTACCCCAAATTACTAGACATGAGGATTTGGCAAAAAAAGAGTATATCAGACAGAAGATAAATAAAGAGCCCTCCGTGTTGGAGCCACACAACAGGTGGTATTTATGAAAGACCTCAACAGACGGTAAGGAGATGAATGTTTTTAAGGTAGTGAATTAGGAGGGTGAATAAGGAGAGGTGTTCAGAGGAATAAGAGACTTTGTGAGAGGGATCGGGGATTGTTAGAAGGGCTGGGGTAGGAGGATTGTGTTGGGTGTGTGTAATGTGTTCAGAACAGCTGGGTTGCAGAAGGACCAGAAGGCAGTGGGGAGCCTCCGGCAGTGATTCAAGGAGAATGTGCCGTGGCTATGAGGCTTTGGGTTTAAAGATACAGTGGAAATAAGAGGTGACAGAATGCAGAGTGAGAGAGATACCCATGAATGAAGATACAAGATTCAAAGAGGTTATGTTTAGGAGCGGGGAAAATATCATGAGCTTGCTTTCTCACTTCATCGGAGCTGCCCAGCAAGTATCTAAACAGTTACCGGAGCTGCCGTGAAGACAGGAGTCTAGGAATACGCGCGCATGCGCCAACGCGCAGAGACGCCGCTTAAAGATGTGCTGCAGGAGACGTCGGAGCAAGTGAGTGGAGAGAGACCGAGCAAAGACAGAGTGGCCTCCAGAATTGCTAACAGACAGAACTGTGAGATAAAGAGGAAAGAGGCACAGAGACAAGGAATCAGATGCTAATATGCAGAAGGAATCAGAGGAAGTATCAGGTCCTAGAAGATGAATGAGGGAAGTGTTTAGAAGAGGGAGGTGTGGAAAACTGTGCCAGGTGATGTGGGAGTAGATGGAACGTGGGCTCCGTGGGCTTCCGTGATTCATGGGACCAGAGAGCCGTGAAAGGGGAAGCTTGTGCGTCGTCTCCTGTTTGCTTCGGTTTTTCTCAGTGTTGTACGAAGGGGAAAGCTGTCTACGCGATTTAAAGGAAAAGCAGCTTAGGTAGCAGAGAGCAAGACGAACCAGTACAGAATTGCAGTGTGATTTGTCAGGAGATGCATTGGGTTGAGTGATCCTGAGTGTGAAGGCGACCCTATCACAGCTGCCACACTTAGATGCAGGAATGTGACATGGACTTAGCCAGCAGAGGCCATAGGGGGTGAGGATGGTGGTTCAGAGGAGTATGGGGAGAGAACTTGGGGTGTGCGGAAGTAAGGGTCTAGGTGCGAATGGACACTGAATCTGATTGGGATTGGGGATTTAGAGAGAGGGCGCTGAGTCCTAAAAATGAGGGAGTTAGAGAATGGTTAGGCATGGGGATTGCAGAGGCATTAGTCAGCGCATGGAGAATTCCTCATGGATAAGGGAGAGGACTTGGTTTGCTGAGAGCAGACACTTTCAAAGAATGAGCGGAAGTTGCTTCAAGGAGGGAGAAGGGGTGACTCAAAACTGAGAGCCTTGATAAAGAGAGGGAGGACATTGTTACACACACACACACAGAGAGAGAGAGAGAGAGAGAGAGAGAGAGAGATATACACATACAGAGCGAGATACACACACAGACACACACACAGAAACACACAGACACACAGAGATACACACAGAGAGATACACAGAGACACACACAGAAACACACAGAAACACACAGACACACACACAGAGACACACAGAGAGAGATACACACAGAGACACACACAGAAACACACACACACATACACACATACACACACACAGATACACAGAGAGATACACACAGACACACACACAGAGAAACACACACAGAGAAGCACACACAGACACACACATATACACACACAGACACACACACATACACACATACACATACACACACAGACACACACAAACAGATACACAGAGAGAGAGATACACACACAGACACACACAAAGAAACACACACACACACACACACACACACACACACACACACCCTAGCAGCATAGTCCTACTCCAACCTAATCCACTCATCTGCCCCGAGCCCTTTAAACCTCCCAGAACTCTGCTTCTTCCTGATCTTCTCCTGTCTCTCCTCCCTGAAGAGTCTAAGCATCTTAAAGATGCCTTTGGATGAGCATTCGTCTTGCTAGTTCCTTGGTAGCCAGAACAGTGCCCAGCACACTGCATCTTCTCCATCCATGACAGATGGATGTGGGAGAGGAGCGGCTCCATGCCTGATGGCTAGATGAAGGTGTACAGCCATGGGGCCAACAATGCTCCATACTGCATCCTTACGCTTGAATGACTACTGATTAGACAGGAAAGTCATTTTATAAGTCACACTAAGGTAATCCATACCGCTGCTGATTATGTGTCAATTACAGGTAACTGTAAACAGGGTTATTTGGAAATTCCTTGGAAAAACCATGCATGCCTCAGTTTTACATGTATTTTAAAAGTTTCAGTGTAACATGACTGGACTGAGATTTTGTTTTGATTTAAACAACAGTTTATTTCTTCAACCAACTTTTGACAACTATCTCTGCATAAACTAGTCTAAAGTGTTGCATATTTTAAAATATATTTTGCAACATTCACATTGTAGAATGATAATAAAAACAATGCAGATAACGTATTTCACTTTAGGTATTGTATGTTCTCAATTTTGTTGTTTGTTTGTTTAAATGTCTGATACATCACAGCTTCTAGAGAATGACTACAGTCTCTCAATTTGTTAAGTGTATGCCCTGGCTTGCTTCAAATGATAGCAATGAAGTTGTTACTTAACATATAAATTGAACTGTGTGTGGTGACATATGCATTTAATTCTAACACTTGGGAGGCAGAGGCAGGCTGAGTTGGAGGCCAGCCTTATCTACAGAATGAGTTCCAAGACCACACACAGAAACCCTGTCTCAAAAAACTACTATCTATCTATCTATCTATCTATCTATCTATCTATCTATCTATCTATCTATGTATCTATCTATCTATCTATCTATCTATCTATCTATCTATCTATCTACCTATCTAATATTTGTAAATAAAATAATATATAATATATAATAAGCACATATATTATACATATGTATCGAATTATCTGTCAAGGTAATATCATTAACATTAGAAGATAAAGCTTTGCACTTGTTTAATCTTTTTCTTTGGGGTAATACTAATTAGAATAATTACTTAATAGTAGAGTTAGTTGACTACATTGGTTATCTACTTTATTTCCATTATCATTGGAATACTGTGAATCCTGCATGCATATATTGTGTGTGGGCATGTGTGTGTGTGTGTGTGTGTGTTTGTGTGTGTGTGTGTGTGTACGCGCGCACGCGTGTGCGTGTGCATGTTTGTGTGTGCGTGTGCGTGTGCGTGTGCGTGTGTGTGTGTGTGTGTGTGTGTGTGTGTGTGTGGTAGAGATGATTCATGTGTGATTACCTTGCCTTATTGCTAGCATCAGTGGATATCAAAATTATTAAGGAGTGAGGAAAAGGGAGGAACCAGGAGAAAATCTAAGAGGTCTACATTGCTAACCTTTTTTATTATGGTTAAGAAACAAAGTTAATTCATGTCCCATCAAATTACTCTGGGTGGTTAGTGTTCATTTACGCTTCGCAGTATTTTCTGATAGATATTGGAGAAAACATGTAACAATAAAATGTAATTTACAAATGTTGATAATAAAAAGTTCCAAACTATTTACTGTGTGACGTTTATTCACTTTAAAAAGGGTTTTCTTTATTGAGCACATTAATAAAATAAATGCTTATTGTATTATGCTATGAAGAACAGAATATTTGCTTTATGGTTCTTTAGATAGCTAATCTAAAGGTAAGCTCTTCCTATTATATTTATTAATCCCTAATGTAGCCAACTAACTCAATTATTAAGCATTTTTCTAATGAGTATTACCCAAAAGAAAAGGATTAAAGAAGTTCAAAGCTTTAACTTCTGACATTAATGGTATTATCTTGACAGATAATTATGTATGTATTATATAGTTTTCATAGAACATCATAAAAAAATCTTACCTCATCCAATGGAAGAGTCTCATATACATTATTATATTTAATATTCTTATTTTATGTATATGGCTTGTCACATTTTCATGTCCAGTAAATAGAGGTTAAAAAACAGGAGGAATCGAGTGGTATGCATTTGGCACATCTTGATACTTGTATCTGTTCATTTTAATAATTTGCAAGTTTGGTAGTTTGGTATCTATTTCTTATTCTTATTCCATTGAATAAATAAAATATACATATATATATATGTGTGTGTATATTATATATATATAGCCTGGTGCTTTAGTTTCAGGAGAGACCGCCCAAGCCCTCTCTGTGTCCTCAGATACCGTCTCACTCGCAATGACTCACCTTGGTCCTCGCCAGCAACGGAGCCTCCCGCTCCAGCAGCAGCTCCACCACTTGGTCATGCCCACTTCGTGCAGCACAGTGAAGCGGGGTCAGCCCATCCTGACAGGAGAGTTCAGAAATTAAGCCTGAGTTCACACTTCTTTAAAAACAAATGAACAAACAGTGGAAAGCAAGATGGTGTCTATGACTACTGACAAGAGGGCGGCTCTGAAATTTAATCCCGATGACATGATAAAAACCCAACAGAAAGAGGTGGGGGGAATCAGTGAGAGGCCGAGTGACAGACAGAAAGACAGAGTCGGGGAGAGAGGCAGGCAGGCAGACAGAGAGACAGAGAGACAGACAGACAGACAGACAGACAGAGAAAAAACAGTAAAAGATCATGACATACAGAATTAGTATGTAAAACCAGAGAACCCCTTCCACTATGTTCCCTTACAGGTGTGCTGCACTGGCACAGTCTGACTTCCTGCCAAGGGTTTGAACACCCCAGGGAGATGAAAGGCTCAGAGTGCAGCATCTGTGGGACTCTAGTGTCCTACTCACATGGAACCACAGCTGGAGACGGCGCTATTATACCATTGGATTTTTGTTTTCTGTGTGTCGTTTTTATTTAAAAATTCTTCTTGGGGGCTGGAGAGATGGCTCAGAGGTTAAGAGCACTCACTGGCTGCTCTTCCAGAGGTCCTGAGTTCAATTCCCAGCAACCACATGCTGGCTCACAACCATCTGTAATAAGATCTGCTGCCCTCTTCTGGAGTGTCTGAAGACAGCTACAGTGTACTCACATAAATAAATAAATCAGAAAATTAAAAATAAATAAATAAATAAATAAATAAATAAATAAATAAATAAAATAAAAATTCTTCTTGCTCTAATTTGTCCATCAAACTTTAAACTCTAACTACTTTGTTAAATTTTCCAAAAGTATTTCACGGTGCCCTGTTATTTTCTTTTTCCAAAATCTTTTAAGATTTACAACTTTCAACAAAAAGGAGTTACATAACTCTTTCAAAGATGAAATCCATTGTTAGCAAATGGAATTAAAATGTTAACTGATATATCGCAAACTTGACTATGTGTTGTTTATACACCTTCTTAGCTAAACACTTTCAGGGGTAACTTCTGGCTCCTGATAACCCTCTGGATGCCCTCTGTATTTCTTATCTTAACTGGAGGGATCCAGGGTAGCAGGGGCAGAAGGAAGAGTGGGTGGAAAATGAAAACTATCCTGCAAAATCACTTTAGAGACTACCAGGAAACAGAGAAAAAGCAAGGAATCCAGCATGAATAAATCAGCCTGCTGATGTGACACTCCAGGAAAGCTATCAAGATTGTCCAAGGACAGAAACATACAAGTAGGACATCAAACAGGTACATTGAAAAAGAGAATAGTTCAGCTTTGATTTGTCCAGAACGCTGATGGCCAGTCTTTCCTGTCATAGTTCCAAAGTCATCGTGCCAAGCTCTATCTTCCTTATGAGAACAACAGTTCCTGGAGGTGACCATATTCTTCATTCCAGTGCTAGACCTTTTCAGTTTGATCTCCAGACTCATTGCCCCAGGTTACCTCTCTACAGGACCTACTGTACCTTCTGGCTCCTGGTTGGGTTTGACCCAGGGGATTGGCAAGAGAGGACATAGAGGGAAGCTAAAGAATCTTCCAATCCTGACTGAGGGCTTTTGCTAAGCATCCCTGCAAATGCCATCTCTAGATAATATTTCTACAAGTTACAGAAGCTTCTTCCACTCCCACCTGTCAGGGTTCCAACTGCAATGTTCTTGGCTCCCCAGAACACTGCACTGGTCAATGAGACAGCCTAATAGGCTGCCCACAACCATAAAACTCTTTTTGGTTCTGTGTGTGAGCATAACATGTCTGTTTGTGTGCGTGCAGCCATGCATACATATCTGTATGAAGACTGAAGGTGAGTCTCAAGTCTCCTTCACCAAGAGTCACCCAGCTTGGTTTTGAGACTAGGTCTTTTGTTTGACCCAAAGCTCATGAACTAAGCTAGGCCTGCTGGCTGGAGTGCCCAGGGACTCAACCTGTCCCTACCTCCCCACACCTGGGATTATAATTTCCTACCTCCATACCTGACTCTGTCATATGTGTTCTGGCAAGCAAACCCAGATCTTTGGGTATTGTAGCAAGCACTTTACCAAAGGAGCACTTTAACCAGCCCCCGTAAATGGATTCTAAGTACCTTATTAAATGTGAATGTCCCCTATAAGGTGCCTTCATCCTGCATGCTTTCTTCCCCTGTTAAATCGGACACAGAGGCACACACACCAGCCTCTCTGCTGTGTGTGGTTTGACAAAGGCAGCTCAGTTCACACTAGAGGAGAATCACCGATCTAGCTGGCAGCTCAGAATTGCTTTGTACCACCTCTTCTTTCCTTACCTTCTCCCGTCCTCACCCTCTGACTGTGCTGTTTTCCCAGTAATGGATGCTGAAATCCGATCATTGTTATAAAAATGCTGTGTGTCCCAGCTCGTGTTACATAATTGTGCCAAAGTCTGTTTCGTTCTTTTAGCAATCTCATTTTTCAAATTTTGGCCTTCATATTTCTCAAGAAAATAATGTATGTTTTGTAAGTTGTTGGGAAGATGATATTTTCAATATATTTAGGAAAGTACATATAGCATCACACACACTGGTAACTATTACCTCTCCTCTAAACAAAAGGAGAGGTCCCAGTTTTGTTCAATATCCTTTAGTGGTTTTGTGTACTTTTATTGTTGGCATTGAAATATATTTTAAATAGAATCCTCCTATGGGGTAGCTGCATATTTAAATAATGAATCAGTTTCAAAACAGAAAAGAATAATGACCTTAATAAAACCCAAATTAATAGTCTCATTTTAACTAGCTATAAAATTTATAGTTTAACATTAAAGTATGGAGTGTTAGACGTTAAAAGAGGACTCTGGTTTAAATGTCGCAGAATTTCACACTAAAGTCTGTCAATAATGAGTCTTCCAAGATGCCAAGTGCCTTAATGGCTCAAAACAGTAATGACAGTGTGGGGACAATGGGGCGTGAGGACCAGGGGGATGGTTTATTTTTATTCAAATAAAACCCCTTTAAATTTTGCCTTTCTCCCCACAATGGAAAACCCAAGCATGTGAAATGGAATGAACATATGAGAGAGAATTCTAGATGGAATACACTATATACTGATTAGTTGTGGATAATTTGATTGCTAGAAGTAACTTAAAGTCATGATCGTTAAGAGTTTTCTTTTTTTTTTTAAGTGAAAATATAAATGCAAAATCTTATAAGTGAAAATAAAAACCTTATTCAAACACAGGAGCACATTCTTTTATTTTAATCTTTTTTATATTAGATATATTCTTTATTTATATTTCAAATGTTGTTCCCTTTCCTGGTCACCCCATCCCCAACACAGATACCCTAACCCATCCCCCCTCCCCCTGCTCACCAATCCACCCACTCCTGTTTCTCTGTCCTGGTATTTCCCTATACTGGGGCATTTAGCCTTCTCAGGACCAAAGGCCTCTCCTCCCTTTGATGTCCAACAAAGTCATCCTCTGCTGCATATGTATCTAGAGCCATGAGTCCCACTATGTGTACTCTTTGGTTGTTGGTTTAGTCCCTGGTAGCTCTGGGGGTACTGGTTTGTTCATATTGTTGTTCCTCCTATGGTGCTGCACAATCCTTCAGCTCCTTGGGTCCTTTCTCTAGCTCCTCCATTGGGAACCCTGTACTTAGTTCGGTGGTTGGTTGAGAGTGTCCTCCTCTGTATTTGTCATGCACTGGCAGAGCCTCCCAGGTGATAGCTATATCAAGGCTCCTGTCAGCAAGCACTTGTCATCCATAATAGTGTCTGGGTTTTGTAACTCTATGTAAAATCTTTCATATGTTCTCTAAAATTGCACAGTTTTGGTTATAGGTTACTATTCTGATTCCCTTGCTATGACTTGATAACCTGTGACAAGTGCTTTGTATTACACACCTATTAAATGATACTTTCAACTAATTTTGATTGAAATGTAAAGGGTTTTAAAAGAAGAAGTCTAAAGGATTTGCTGTTTGATGCAATCCATCAAAGTATGATGGGGTATAATTTACTGTTCGGCGAAGGGGTGAAAATTTTTTTATTGATATATTTTTTATTTACATTTCAAATGTGTATAGAAACCCTTTTATAATGAGAGTAAAAAATTAAGCATTTTGTATTTCAGATATCCTTCAAGAGACCAGAAAGAAAACTCAATTCCACCATCTTCCATTAATCTTAGTAATCAGGTGTGTAGTTCTAGAGCAGACCTCTCAATCCCAGGTCACCTTCTTCTGTTCAGGCTTCACTTCAATTTGGAAAGAGGGGGTGACCCTTTCAACTGTGACCATAGAATAGGGGGGGTGACCCTTTCAGCTGTGACCATAGTATAGGGGGGGTGACCCTTTCAGCTGTGACCATAGTATAGGGGATGACACTTTCAGCTGTGACCATAGTATAGGGGGTGACCCTTTCAGCTGTGACCACAGTATAGGGGGGTGACACTTTCAGCTGTGACCACAGTTTAGGGGGTGACACTTTCAGCTGTGACCATAGTATAGGGGGTGACCCTTTCAGCTGTGATCATAATATAACACTCTAACAATGCTCTAAACCACTGTTACTTACACATGAGGAATATTTAGTTCATGGGGTAAAAGCTGACCACCATTCAACATTGTACAACATCCCACGTGTGCTGAAAAAAGCTCATTAAACTCACAGAAAGTACAAAAATATCACCTTTTATATCCCATGTTAACTCTGCTCATGGGGACGCCATGTTAGTAGCTCTCAGTGAATAATAGACAGAATATTTATTCCATAGAAGTCAGTAAGGGAAAAGCCTACAAAACAAGCCTTTTCATTTTACTTTGGTTTTTTTTTTTTTTTGAGAACCTATTATTAAATATTCACCAGCATGCAGAATCTCTTGATACCAGTGATCAGCCCCTGTCTCCCCCCGCCACCTCTGTGTGTGTGTGTGTGTGTGTGTGTGTGTGTGTGTGTGCACCTGTCTTTCTATCTCTATTCTATCTGCTCTTTCCTCCTCCCCTTCCATAGTACTGGGCACCAAGTGTGGTCTCGTGTACATTAAGCAAGGCAAAAACTCTCTTCCTGAGCAATGCCACCAGGCTGTGACTTGCTCTGGGAATATAGAGACCTAATCTAGCTTGTTGGGTCCCCTGAACTCATGGCACAAGTAGGAACTCAGAAACTGCTGATAGAGAAGTTGGTCCACACTCTAAGCAGAACTTAATTCTTCTTCATTCTTGACTAAATTCTAAATTCAATGTATTTGCTCTATTCAAAGGCTACAGAGTATAAAATGGAGTTCCAAATTACCTTCCCTGTGATTCCACGTGATAACTTCCCTAAGAACAATCAGTTATAGGCAAGACAAGCATAAATGTCGGTGTCTCTTTATTTCTGAGTAAGCTTTGATTTTTGGAAATAATAGCCAGTGTGTGTGAGAAGCATTAAACCAAGAACATCTCTGAAGAACTAAAGAAATACTATGATGGCACACAAAAACAAAATCAACTGTTCCCTGGTGAGCACCTGCTGCAGAACAGCATTAACAAAAACAGTGACTCTCTGTAAGACACTGGGCAAGATTTAAAAAAAGAAAAACTGCACTAAGGCCTAAAACTGAGGGGTGACCTAAGCTAAGAACAAAGGCAACAATGCCTGAAGCAGGAAGCAGACACGGCCAGAGCAGCCTTACAGGCTGCACCAATGTTGCCATCCACCAAACATGAGCATCACCATTGGCGTGGTGACAAGCCAATGGTTAGAACCAGGCAAAACTCCCAAGCAAAGACAGGGAAAACAAACAACTCCCAAACCCCCATAGGGCATGACACTGCTACCCTGGAACAAAGGTCTTAAGAGAAATGAAGGGTGGTTTGCTTGCTTGCTTGATTTTTTTTTCTTTTCTGTACCCCCACCCCAGGGACCTTTTGTGAGGTAATGCAAAAACAGATTTTGTTGTAGAAGCTGAGCAACCCCCAGCTTCAAGATCAGTGAATGAGTTGGCTTTGACCCCTGTTGTTGGGGCTGTGAGACTATGGAGTTCCAGAATGTAAAAATGTCTGGAGACAAATATATGTTCTAGCTACAGTGGTCTTCGATACTTTGCTCATCACATAATTTAGGAGGGTTTTTGGTTTTGTTTGTTTTGTTTTGGGAGTATTTTTTTTTTCTTTTCTCATTGGCTTGCTTATTTTGGTTGAGTGGTTTCTTTCTTTTTAAGAGATTTTTTAAACACCTTTTAACTTAAAACTTTTTTGAGAATTTCCTAAATGCCTGCTGTATTTCCACCCGTGCCTTTCCCCACTTCAACTCCTCCTATGGCCACCCCTTGGACTTGAACTTATGATCTCCTCTTCTTTTTTCTCCCGCTCCCCCTCTCCGTCCCCCTCTCCCTCCCCTTTTCCCCCTCTTCCTCACACAGCTGAAGTATGGCTGAATTCCTGTAGAGTAGTTCATATGCACATGCCTTGAGGGCGGGCCTCTTGGCATTGGATAATGCATCAGGGGCTTGTGTCTGGGGATAATGGATTGTCCCTCTTTCAGCAGCTGCCATTTACCTGTGTGTGTCATCTCTACAAAAGATCCTTTAAAACTTCCCCCGTCTGGGCTGGCACATCAACTGATATTGTTGTTATGAAGGTCTTGTTTGGGTGACCATGTTTTTAGATTTCAGAATCTCTTTTTAACCTATTAGTTTATTCGCTATGTGTCCATTTAAGGTTTTAGGATGTCATTTTACTTCAGAGGTCAGAAATGAATGATGGACTCCACTCCTACTGAGATTAAAATACACCTTGCTGATTGTCTGTTGTCCTTCTGTCAGCACAACAAACCTCTTGCTCCAATGACCAAAGCACAACTACTGAAGAAAATAACTAATGTGCTCAACAGTTAGGTGCACAAAAGCTGCCAATAGGCACGAAAGCACTTTATGCAAAAGCCATGGTCTCCCAGCTTGAATGTACCAGCTGATTTGCCTTCTTGATGACTACCCACAGGAGAGCCCGGTAAGGGCCATCTTTGATTGCTCTTTGATCTTTGTTCCCAGAAACTGAGCAAGAAAAACTATCCCACCAAGGGGCTAGTGGTCAGATCCTCTAGGCATTGATGAGCAAACATTAATTTCATCTTACTAATTGGAATCTTTAAATGTTTTATGAGATTGAAATCAAACCCAAGACCAATTCCCTTGAAAACACACTGCTTGTGTTTGCTGAGAAGTATTCCAAGAGGGGCAAGAGAGGCAGCAGGGCTTAAGAATGGCAGGAAAGTCAAGGCACGGAGACACTCACCCTAGTTTTGGCATCGATCTGACCGCCTCGATCCAGTAGGAGTTTCACCATGTTCGTATTTCCCCGTTTGGAAGCCACGTGCAGGGGAGTGATTCCATTCTATGCCATGGAAAGACCAAACAGAGCAGTTGAACTGGGGAGAGCAGCGCAGGGCAGGGCAGGGCAGGGCAAGGCAGGGTGGGGCTTTCTAGCAAAAAGTCTAAGGGGTTGTGACCTGTGTGGTAATTTGTCCCAAAATATCTGTGGTTCAATAGGCTTGATCATAAGGAACAAATAACTCAATAAACCATGAATGCTAAGTGTTAAAAAACAAAACTTTGGGCAAAAATGTCTGTTAGTGAAGAACTGACTGTAAAGCTACAGTTATGACACTGGAGAACCTCTGTGCAGTAGAAACAGAGCCCAGGAAAATGTCTCTCATGCACTATAGAGATTGAAATCTCAAAGTTTTATATACTTAAAGATAGAATAAAACATGCTAATATTCACTGGTAATTATTCTTTAAAAACCTTTTCAGAAAAATTACATAGAGAGAAACAACTGGAAGATAGCACAACATAGATTCAGAACAAAAGAATTTTTTTTACAAACAGAATTTCACTATGTAGCTTGGGCTAGCCTAAAACTCACTGTATAACCTGGGCTAGCCTCAGGCTAGAAATTCTCCTGCCTGGCCCTACATACTCCATACATATTACAGATATATGCCACCATTCATGGCTTGTGCAGAAGACCTCCAAGTACTACAATAGTATACACAAAACTCATATTTGTCTTAGGAGATATCAGATGTCCTAATTTAAATACTTCTTTAATACTTTAAAGATGCTTTTGTTTGCATTGTTTTATAAGAGTCGAGAGTTGTGTCAAAATTAGTCTCCTTGACTACCTACACATTTGTATTTTATTTTCATTTTCTATGTGTTTGAGTGTTCTGCCCTTGGAGACTCAAAGTGGTCTTTGGGTCCCGTGGAGCTGGAATTGAAAGTGTGAGCAGTTTAACATGGGTGGGAATCGAACTCTTGGCCTCTGGAGAAGCAACGAGCACATGCTTCAACCATCTCTACATCTCCCAGATTCTTATGTTTAATTTATTGGGTTACAATATCATTCCATGATTAAGCGAAAACATTGGAATCTTTAGAATGGAAGAAGGGGCTTAAATACAAAGCCTTTGTAGAGGCCATTTTATTTACTTTCCTAAAATACACATGTACTGATCCCACGTACCCTAGCGGTGAAGTCCACAGCAGCTCCCCGGTTTAGAAGAAGAGTCGCCACATTTACATTCCCATAGTGTGCAGCTATGTGCAAAGGTGTGAAGCCACTCTAGGGAAGAAGGAAAAGGGTGGGTAAGGGTGCTCCTCACACTGCAGAAAGCAATCACTCATTAGGCAGAGAACTCACAAGGCAACTGCCTGCCAAGCACATGGGCAACGAACTCCACGGAAGAAACATTTTAATACAAATCTATAGTGTTATAAGAAAGAAAGAAATACTCTATACTTACCAGCAAATTAAATTGTAATTTATGAGGCTGGTTGTCTATACAAAACTGTGTTTCCTGAGTTTGTTTAGCTTATTCGGAGAAAACAGGACTATGATGAAGCCAAATAAACTTTCAAACACAGGATTAACAGTTATTAATAAAAGTTTTAATCAAAGATAAAAAATAGTGGTTTTTGTTGTGATTTTATTTTATATTTTCATGTGTGGGGTGGGTGGGATGAGAGTTATGCACGTGTGTGTGTGTGTGTGTGTGTGTGTGTGTGTGTGTGTAGGTGAGCTAGTTCTTCTGTTCTAAGTTGTTCTACCTTTTTCTCTTGAGACAGGGTCTTTCACAAAACCTTTAGCTGGCAACCAGTAAGCATGAGCAATCCTCCATTTCTACCCTCTTTGCACTGGGTTACACAATAGCATATGGACACATCCAGCTTTTTATATGGGTTCAGGAAACTGGAACTGGGAGTCCTCATGTTTGTATAGCAAGTGCTTTTACCCACTAAAGCACCTTCCAAACCCGTTGATCTTTCTTATTTATTTATTTATTTATTAAGAATTAATTGGCTTTCGGGGAGTGGGGGGGCTAGAAAAGGGAAATCAT
This sequence comes from Apodemus sylvaticus, assembly GCF_947179515.1. Taxonomy (NCBI): domain Eukaryota; kingdom Metazoa; phylum Chordata; class Mammalia; order Rodentia; family Muridae; genus Apodemus; species Apodemus sylvaticus. The sequence continues at coordinate 35,536,239 of NC_067475.1, read as the reverse complement.
TTGAAATGTAAATAAATTATATCGAATAAAAAAAAGAATTAATTGGCATTTTTCTTTCAAGAGTCTGAACATTTCTCAGGGAAAAAAATGTCCAGTTCCTTCTATGGCATCCATACTGATTTTCTATCCCTTTCATTACTGCTTACTCAGATTGTGATTTATAGTGAAAAAGAATTTAAAAACCCATATTAAACAACTTTTTCTCCTATTGGGTTGCCTTGTCCAGCCTTGCTATGAGGGCTTTTGAATCTTGTTTTATCATGTTTATTTGTTGTCTCTTGAAGGCCTGATCTTTTCTATAGAGAAACAGAGGGGAACTCGATCTGGGAGGGATGGAGCTTGAGGAATGGAGAGAGGGGAAACTGTAGTTGGGATGTATTATATGAGACAAGAATCAATTTTAAAAACATGCTTGAAATCAATATGAAAATGAAATAAAGAAAAATGGTTCAGTTCAATGCAATTTTGGATATAAATTAAATATAATTTTCACTAAAATATAATTAAAATAATCACATTGAAGGTATGATGTGAGTAGAGATAGATTTTATTTCCCAAATGCTTCAAAACAAATTCTGAAAATCAAATGAAGAAATCACTTCTTTTTCTGATGAAGATGTAGTTAGATAATTCTGGCTGTTCACACACACACACACACACACACACACACACACACACATATATATATATATATATATATATATATATATCTTTTCTTATTGAAATGCTCAAAGAGTTGATAATTTTCCTTACTCTACACTTTTCACTATTTAATTTAAAAAATGAAGAAACAAACAACATTCCCTGGCTAATATCCCACAGTCTGCAGGTCATTTCCTATTTTCTTTTACTCTGAAATGGATTTTAATATACACTTTATTGCTTCTAAGAATATTCTACAAACCACACCAGCTTTTATTGACAGGGTACAGAATTTGCTGATACTGTTTTTAAATGTTAAGCTATAGCTTATATAGCTATATAACAGAACAGAAGAGTTAGATAGCTTATATAACAGAACACTGCCTATGCGTTCAATAACAGTTGCAAGTAAGTTTTAACTGTGCAGAAGCAAGATACAGAAATAAGAATAGTAACTGTGAATTCAGTCCCCGCAAACACGATCCAGATTATTTTACTCAGCACGTAGGTGATGTATTCATGCCAAAACTAATGGGAAAATCGTGATACAACCCATAATTATTTTATAAAATGTCAAATCCTTTTTTCTATTTTTATCTTGGAATTTCCTGTCACCCAGACATATTCTGAATATATGTCTATTACTGTTGTAACAGTTTCCTCAGAGATTGAAACACTTCAACCTGCAGGGGAGCTCCTTAAGAGTAGGAAAATAAGCAACACAAAATAGTTTCAGGAAGTCACTGAAACTGACTAGATCTACTTGACCCCTCCCTGCCAGATTAAGCAATAAAACCTGAGTCCCTTTCAGTGGGAGAGGATGTGCCTAATCCTGTAGAGTCTTAATGCTTCAGGGAAGAGGGTGGGAAAGTACCCTCTCAAAGGCAAAGGCGAAGGGGGACCTGGAATTCCAGATGGAGTCTCCCTCTACAGAAAAGATCAGGCCTCCAAGAGAAAACAAATAAACATGATAAAACAAGATTCAAAAACCTTCATACTAAGGCTGGAAAAGGCCACTCAATAGGAAGGGCAACATTTGGGAAATAAATAAATAAATAAAATAATTAATTAAAAATTAATAAGAAGGAAGAGGAAGAGGAGGAGAAAAAGGATGAGGAAAAGGAGGAAGAGGGAGAAGGAGAAGAGGAGGAGGAAGAAGAGAAATGGAAGAAAGAAGAAGAGGAGGAGGAGGAGGAAGAAGGAGGAGGAGGAGGAGGAAGAAGGAGGAGGAGGAGGAAGAAGAGAAGGAGGAGGAAGAGGAGGAGGAGGAGGAGGAGGAGGAGGAGGAGGAGGAGAAGGAGGAGGAGCAGCTGCCTGGAAGAAGCCAAAGCCAGCTGATGACTGAAAGAGGTATGAGCCTTTCACTTGGAAAGTGAGCTATTGAGCTGCCTTCAGGCTATGTAGTGAGCTCCAGGTTTTGTGAGTTTTCATCCATGCTGGAGTGGGCTTTGGTGATGCAGCTGTCTTTGACTAATTTCTGCTCCGGTAAATAACCCCTCAACTATATTATTGTAAGTAACCCCCAATAAAATTCAATGGTTCACCAAGTTGGAATTTGGTATTATGAGGATTTTGCTTCATTGTGGACTCCCTGTCTGGGGTGAGTAAACATGTGTACTATCTTCTCCCCTAAAGAGTTTTGTTACGTAATAATTATTAAAGTTACAGTTTAATTTCAAAATACTATATTGGTCGATGGAAATGATTTCCCAATTATTTAAATACAATAAAATTATTTTAGCATTTATGATTAGTTAATTGAAGTTTTCTCAATAGCCTTAATGATAATAATGCCCTAGACTGATAATTATTGTTCAACTTTATGTTGGTTTGCACCCTCTACAATGTATAAAAATAATACCCAAGGAATACCTGAGAAATTAAAGTTAACTAAAATTAGCATTTGAGATCAATTTGTACGATTCCAGTCCTTAGCAGTTTTACCAAGCAGCTGAGTTAAGGTTCCTCCACCCCCAAGGCCATGCACCCAAAAGAACAAACAAAAGAAGCAATGCAAATAATTCAGGTAAATCTCAGTAGATGAATGTGTTAATAAAGAAGATTTGAGAAATATGTCACTTTCTGTGAGTGCTCAAGGAGTGCCCAAATCTTACAACTTCCCCACCACCAAAACAAAAGTTACCCTTCATAACTTTACCTTTGAGTGTAGATTAATTTTATAACATACACTCAATAATGTTTATGTTGTGACAAAAGGGAGAAAACACACATTAGAACTTATATACTTAATGTCCTTGTCTCTAATGACCTAATTTATATGAGAGAAATGTTTTAACAGCATGCATTTTAATATTTATAAGGAAAAAAGCAATTGCTTTGCTCATGATGTGCAGAGCCATTATTGATTATTAACAATGTGGTAAAGAAAAAAAACTGCAGGAAAAAAAAGGACATTTGCAACTAAATAAAAGAAAACAAGCCTCCTGAATTTTTACTTCCCTAAAGTCTAGTCTGTACATTTTCATTTAAAGAAAACAATATCTTTGCAAAAGTTTCAGAATAAAGCTCACACACTAAACCATATATAATGGTAGCTAGACTCAGAAACTATGTAAATAGTTGGTTTAATAATTCTTCAAATATATGTTGTATCAAATACATTTAAATTATCATTCTTGCTTAATTACAGAATTTTTTCCTAAGCAGTTACCCACTAGTAGAACTTTAATCATTAGCATGAATTAGTGAGCTTTATTCTAACTGGGCAAAAACTAACAATAAATAAAAACATGGGAAATGTTGGTATAATGGCAATACTGTACCTCTGTTGTCCTGTTCACCATCATCTGAAGCATTGTTTTGTGGGGAAAAGAGGGAAGATGTTACACAATGCGGAATTAAAGGAATAGCAGATCTGCTCACTGCAACTAAGTATTCTATTCCAATAAGACAGAAAAAAGGCAACTCCATTACACAATAGTCATTTTTTCTGACTCTATAATTAATGGTGTTGATAGAATGCTGAGCCAAATATCTCAAAGATGGAATCTGGTCTTCTAAAGAAAGCCACCTACCCTTAATTTTTTTGTTATTGACTCCTAATAGAGAGTCCTCTTCCATATAAATACACATGGAAATGACTTCTGTGTTTTCCTGACCAGAGTGCTGCATTATCAGCAGTGACTGTTCGTTGGGCATCACCCAGGAGATGCTGGCAGTCAGAGCAGACCTCTCCACAGATCCTACGGCTCTTACCTTGGATTGTACATCAGCGTTGTGATCATTCTGAAGCAGGAGGGCGGCGGACTTGGTGTCATCTTTCCGAGCTGCAATGTGCAGAGCCGGTAGCCTCACCTTTCCTTTGGTGTCATTCTCCAAGAGGATGGCCACTGCCTGGTTGTGTCCCTGCTGGAGTGCCACAGCCAGAGGAGTAAAGCCGTCCTGGAATGTAATGCATGTGAATGAGTGAGACTGGCCAACAGGACAGAGTGGCACTGTGAAGGAAGCGGAGTGGATGGCCATTCGCCGGTAGCTTCCTCAGATCGTGTTCCTGATTCTCATTCTTTACATCTGCATATGGGATGTGGTCATATTACAGAAGGAGTGGGTCAAAGGTGTGCTTGTGAGAGGAGAATAAAAATTAGAACAAACACTTAGATGTGTTTACTTATGTAATGAGAAAGAATGGAAAGAAAATCCAACCGGGAGTGAAAATGATTCTCTACATGGAAAGATGTGTGTGCAGTGAACAATGTTTCTGCACTGTCTCGGGGAAGGGGATAACTGCTGTGGAGGGAGTAATTATAATAATTTATGTTTGAATGTGGGAGATTTAGTGTGACCTAAAGCTGTTTGGTAAATTAGACTAGACATTAATTTTGCAACCACTTACATTTTAGATTGATAAGATGATTTCAGGAGAAAGTTGTATATGTTAGCATGCAAAACCCAACTTCTCAGTTGTCACTTTAAAAAAAAGGATCTCAGCACATGATGGTACAAACATACAAAGTTAGAACAGTCTCCAGGATGAGATAGAAAACCATGCTACGAAATTTGGAAAGTCGGGGTTTTTTTGCGTCTTTAGAAGCAAGCGTTTAGCTCCTGGAAAGAATGGCAAGTGTTTCCCTCCTCAGATTCTCTGACGTTTGCAAGCAAATGCTAGAGGTCCCATCCATACAGCAGGAGTGAGGGAAGGGGGTTGTACACTTGAAGATGTCATTCCAGAGTTGGGGTTAGTAGTAATTAACTCAAATCTGGCTGCTCAATGTGTCTTCAGCATGAATCATTTAGGAGACAACTGTGGGATTCTTAGGGAAAATAATTTTTAAGTGTATCAATGCAACATGAACATATATGGCAGTTAAGAACCCTGACTGCTCTTCCAGAGGTCCTGAGATCAAATCCCTACAACCACATGCTGGCTCACAACCATCTGTAATGAGATCTGATGCCCTCTTCTGGTGTGTCTGGAGACAGCTACAGTGTATTGATATATAATAAATAAATAAATCATACAAAAAGAACATATATGCAGCATGAATTAGAGTAATATGTGGGTAGCATGCACATATATGCAGCATGAATGTGTTGGTAGTTCCTTTGAGTATGTGTGAATTGTAAACACAGCACACTACCTCGTAGAGTGGAGGGATAGAGTGTCGTGACTTAAGGTAAAGAAGAGCAAGCAGCTGCAGTGGACAGGTCTGTCATGAGCTGGGTACTGTATGAATGAAGGACACACCCATCATCATTTACGTATCTGGGTTTATTTTCTCTAGCACTCTACAGCAATCTGTATTAATGCCATGTGGACTTTATTTTTGTTCTGTTTTGTGTTTCCTTAGAGACACAGCCCACAGAGTGGAACCCCAGGAAAAAGATTGTAGCCTTGAATCATGGCAGAGCTCAGGAGGAAGGAAGGGGAAAGAGACCTATAAAAATGGTGCTGGCTGGACAGGGAGCTCCCTTTGGAGGACTAAAAGCTGGATTCCAACTACACGGAATTCATTCTGATCTGTCTTTCAGGGAAGAAAGCTAACTATGTGCAATGATCTGATAATGATACCTCAATGAACTCTGGGAAAAGAAATGCAGCTAAGTTAGGCAGCTTTCAATGCATCCTTTATTTACTAAGCCTATTTATAAGAAATGTTAAAACGAAGTATTTCTTCATGTGTGTGTGTATTTCAGTGTCATGAGGAAGGATTGCATAATTATCTGTTTTTATTTTTAAAAGAAGGTATAGTGTCTGTTTGGTAATCTACTTTTGCCCACCATTGCTACTCATTAACACATCAGGCTTCAGTGACATCAAAGAAGGTATTTCATAATGGAGCATTAGCGCATCGACTGTTCATCCCTGCAATAGTATTACTTGTTACAGAATGGTATTGTTGAAAGGAAGGATCCTTGTGACCCTGGGTAACCAGAAGGGTAGGAGGTGGGGCTCAGTATATTAAATTTTTTTTTGTTTGGATTTGGTTTTGGTTTTTTCAAGACAGAGTTTCTCTGTATAGCCCTGGCTGTCCTGGAACTCACTCTGTAGGCCAGGCTGTCCTCGAACTCAGAAATCCACCTGCCTCTGCCTCCCAGAGTGCTGGGATTATAGGTATGCACCACCACTGCCCAGCTTCAGTATATTAAATTTATAAATTTCTAATCATTATAAGAAGATGACTTTAGTTATTCAATAATATTTTTTTTCAAATGAGACATAAGACATACTTGTGACGACTAGACTTTACCCCACTCTCTTTTGATTCCTTTGCAAGTGTCGTATTAGGTTAAACAACCAGAGGCTTGAAGCTTCTGCAGCCTACTGTATACCAGGGCCTCTGCTGCTGCAGTGATCACTAAGGGCTACTTCTGCAGTCACCCTGCAATGCTGCTATGTTCAACTAGACCAAAAAAGCTGCCCATCTGCTGAGAGCATCATAACCCAAGTTCACCAAAAACCCACACTAGCCACCCCAAGTCTCCAGGGTGGGTGGGAGGATGCTGACACGAAAGTTTCATCTCATTAACGATTCAGCCTTCAAGGAAAAAGAAAGCAGATGGATTCCCTTATGCTGGGACAAATCTTTGAGACACAGTCGTTTGTTTTCTGAGCATTACTTTAAGATTTTCATAGTCTACTCACAGACAAAATTAGTGCCTCAAGGGAGAAAAAGCCTCCAGGTTATAAAAAGGAAAAAACACATAACGTATTGCAGGTGTATATTCTGTGTTTGTGTTACTAAATACAGAACATAGAAGCACGTCATAATGGGCAGTTGTGCTTTCTAGCTAAAATCAAGGCATATATGATATAACTTAACACATAACTTAGCATTGATAGAGACTTCTACTATGATGAGAATAAAGTGTCAGAAAGTGGTAGCAAATAGGTCCATAAAAGTTAACCACCTACACAAAGAATTAGAAGTCAAATTAATATATTTCACTGTCCAGCACAGTATGGAAGGGAGTTTGTGTTCACTTTGCATAAAGATTTAATTGTCTGAAAGGAAGATATGCTGGACATTAGGAAATACCAAGATGACTTCTGTGTACCAGTCACATTTGGCTGTGGGCCAAGAGATGGGAAACAAAAAGGCATTTTTTCTTCTGAGGGAGATGTACAGTGGAAAGGAGAACGATGCTCTGGGTCCCTTTGCCTCTAACTCCTACATATATCCAGATGTGCTGAACCCTCAGAAACTGAACTACTGTCGAAGAGTCTATTCAGGGATTGCCATAACCATGGTCACATACTTATGTCATGATTTGTATTTTGTCATAAACAACATTGTTGTGATATAGTCCTTGGAAAATTACACTAACACAAATAGCTATAAATTATTTCTAATGGTTATACATTCTTCCTTAAAGAAATTGTGTTGTATCTTAAGATAAAGTATTGACAGAAAGAAATAGGGATCATGTATTGGAATCTAAATTTAGAATGTTATGAGGATCCCAAAAGCAAGACAGGTTGCAACGCTCCCACGAGAACCACAAATTCAAGGCTGACTTGTGCTACAAGGTGAGAACCAGGTTTCACCCACAACTCCAAGCTTAATGATAATGGAAGTAACAACGTATGATCGTGAGTCTAAAATGAAGGTGTGAACTCATGCGGATATGCACAAGTCCGAGCCACTCAGTGGCCACTAGTGTGGATTATAAGAGTAATGAACAGAATAGTGGAGACCTTTTGCAACTGGAATAAAGAATGTAGACCTTAAAGAATCTAATAGCAGACCTACCTCTGTAGCCGTACTCTGGTTAGCTCCATTCTCTAGCAAATATTTTACAACATCAATGTGATTCTCCTGGGCAGCCATGTACAAAGGAGTGAAGCCATTCTGAGGACAGAGAGCAAAATCAGAAATCTCAATCATTCGGAAAGTTTCCGCACAACGAAAGTTACATCATAAGGATAACTATATGAAATAATGTCTAGATAATATCTTCTGTATTTATATCAATTTTTAAATGAAGTAAACAATATAAGCTATTCAAACTGCATAAAGTATTTAAAACATGAACTCCATGAACTAGAATACACTTCTACAGCAGACTTTCTTTATACATATATATAATAGTATCTCTGTAATATTATCTATGTAAATATCATCTATATTTATCAATCTACAAACTATTTAAATCAGCAGTTCTTAAACTGTATAGTGTGAACCCTGTGGGAGTCACATATCAGTATCCTGACTATCCAATATTTATGTTACAATTTATAACAATAGCTAAATTGCAATTATGGCGTAGCAACAAAATAATTTTATGGTTAGAGGTCACCACAACATGAAGAATTATATTAAAGAGTTGTAGCATTTGTAAGTGGAGTTCTACTGAATTTGAAGTACACTACCATTGTCTTGAATATAATAGTATCTATGTAGTATCACGTATATACATATATGTATATATACATACATATGTAAGTATTGACAGCATTCTTAGTGCTACCAGTTATTATTATAACTGACCATTCTAGAAGAGATCATGACCTTGACTGACAGTGAGAAATTTTATATTTATGATCACAACAGTATCGTATACTGAATACTTATATATTATTTTTAAAGCCACTCTAAAAATTTAGCATTATTTTCACATTCAAATATTTGCTCAATTGTTTGTTGAAGTACAGCCACCAGTAGCTAAGCTATCCCTAGGATACAGTGACAAACAGGACAAATATGTGTACCCTCATAAATATTATGTACTTAGAGAAAAATATCCAGAGAAATGTTATACCATGAGTTTAAAATTAAGTTTAACTGTCCCATTTCCGTTTCATTTCTTTATGATTAAACATACACTAACCTTGTTGAGGAGAGGAAACACATTTTTAATGCAGTTTTATTTTTTCCATTTATTTACTTATTCACTTTACATCCTGATCATAGCACCCCTCCTCTCAATCCCACCCTTACACAGCCCTTTCAGCAACTTCCTCCTTTCTCCTCTGGGAAGGAAGAAGGACCCTCTGTGTATCATCTGAGCTGGCACCTCAAGTCTCTGCAGGACTAGGCACATCCTCTCCCACTGAGGCCAGACAAGTTAGTGGAATGAGGTTCAGCTTTAGGGATAGCCTTCACTTCAGTTGTTGGAGGGACCCACATGAAGGCCAAGTTGCACACCTTCTACATATGTGCAGGGAGGCCCTATATCCAGCCCATGTATGCTCTTTGGCTTGTGGTTTAGTCTTTGAAAACCTCCAAGCGCCCAGGTTAGTTGACTCTGTTGGTCTTCTTACAGAGTCCCTATGCCCTCTGGGTTCCTCAGTCCTTCCCCCAACTCTTCCACAAGACTTCCAAAGCACCATCTAATATTTTTTCAAAACAACTGGGCAATTCTCATGTCATACTATTAAACATAGATGTTTATAAATGACTTGTATTAATAAGAATGAGTAAACGTGAGATGAGCTCTTGGGATAGTTGACTACACATAGAAAATAGCAAAAATAGGTTTTAAACTACTTTGTTAAAACAAAATTCTTTTGCATGCATTTCAGAAGTGGAAACAGCATTCAAAGTGGTCAATAACCAGCAAAATATAAATATAAATTCTACAAGTACAATAAGTAAAGAAATTTAACTTTTGTTTATGAAAGAATATATCCAGGGTACAAATGGTGAAAGTAATTTTTAATCTAAAATAGAGATAATTTAAGAAGAGTAAACGAACAATAGTGCTATAATTTGTGAATAACTTCCAATAGCAGGAGAGTATATTTTCCAAGGCATATCAAGCAGGTGAAATCTGGTGTATTTTAAGAACACTGAAGAGGTGGCGGAAGGATGGAATTAGAGATTCTAAGGAAGGGAAAGCCAAGAAAGACTGTTCAAAACAACGAGTAGGTGTGGAATGAAGATCTTTCGCAACAAGAGACAGGGAAGCAGTGAGAGCAATGGAACCTTAACAGAACAGAGCCATTGCTAACAGTTCTTTGATAGATTCTCCTAGGTGTAGATCAAGAGAAAAGGAAACAGGAAGGGGTCAAGAGTTTCTCAGGGGAATGTGTTCCAGGCTGAACCATTTAAACTAAAGATAGATAGATTTGAAGCTACTAAAGATAGATAAATATTAACTCTATAGATTATATAGATTCTCATTGTATATAGGACCTGCATAAAACAGTATCTGTATGTCTTCTGTATTTATCCGTTCACAGACCAATTCATTATCATGAATGCACATAACTTACATAGCACTCTTAGTGTTTCAGATTATGTATTACAGAATAGGCTTGGGGACATTCTGCACAAGTCTGAAAACAAAAAAGTTCAGAAGAACTAGGCGCCCCATATCTCCTTGGTGTAAAGACTATAGTGCAGACTACCTGACTACCAGACTCTCTCTACCTAGTGTTCCCAAGTGCAGTCCCAGTCCTTGCTTAGGCTTCCCTGCCATCCTCTCAGACATCCTTTGGCCATCTGAGAGATAGCTTTACATGTATCCATCTGTATTATTTATTTTTTGCTAACCAAATATATGACAGAATAATGTAATAGGAAAAGGGATTGCTGTGGTTCAGGATTTCTGTGGAATTTCAGTGCACCACAATAGAAAAGACATGGAATCAGGAGCAGTCATGGCCAAGGCAGTGGGAGCATGGCATATTGGGCATTGGCATGGATGTGGGCCAGGAAAGAGAAAGCTGATTCAGAACTAGAAACAGAGACAGCCTCAAAGACCTGCCCTCTAGAGATCTACTTCATTCACACAGACGGTACCTCCTAAAGATTCTACATAATAGTTTCATACCAAGTACCAAGTATTCAAAACATGAGTCTTTTGGGAATACTGCACATTGAAATGATGACATTATCCTAATCATTAGAATCTCCCTTATATGGCAAAAAGAGTTTTGGAGATGTGATTAAAGGAAAGATCTCAAACTGCAGAGATGGTGTTCCAGTGGGCTCAATGTAACAATGAAGATCTTTATAAAACTTATAAGAGAGAAGCAAGAGAAGGTAGAAAGGAGTTAACTCTATCTCTTAGCTATAATGATAGAGGAAAAGCAATGATCCAAGGAATATACATTTAGAAGATGGAACCAATCAAGAAATGGATTATCAGCTAAAGCCTGCAGAAGAAAACAGCCTTGTCAACACCATGGTTTTAACCCTGGGTTGTTAATTTTTAAAAAATAATGGAGAAAAAAGTTGTGGAGTTATAAGCCACCAGTTTTGTTAATTGTATTTGTTGATTGTTTTGTAACAAGAATCAAAGGTCTTGACTTGCTGTTATAGGTGACCAGAAAAGATGCTGGCCTTTAGTCAGCTTTTACAGCATCTGTGCTAGTGTATATTAAAGATGGAGAAATGGAACCATGATACTCCTTGGCTAAGAGATGGAAAATTGGAGCCATGATGCCACCATGGCTAAGACATGGGGTGTTTCTTGTTATAAACCATGATGAATAGGAAATATGGATTTTCTACTGTTCCTAAATATGGAAAATATCCTTTTTCTTCCTTAACAATATTTAACAAGAAACAGCTCACTTGGCAATAAGGACTACTCCTTTGAGCAATTAGGACAGAGCAAGGCAGTATACTGACACCATCATAAACTGTATAGGAGACTCTCCATCTTTGCTCAGACATTGCTTAACACAGAATTCCTGGTCTTTATATATATATAAAGATGATATATATATGAAGATGTTGTCCAATCTGTCATGCCTGTTTGATTTTCTAAAGGGGTTTAAGTGGAAATAGGTAGGAAAGCATATATAATTTCTCACTGCTGGTATAGAAAGACAGATATGATATCTTTGGCTTATCCTAGGTGCAAGCAAGGTGAGTCATATATGGTACTTCTGGAACAATGGATTCTTAGCCCTAAAATATTATATATTAATCATTGTTAATGGTTCTCAGATAGTTATAATATATAACTCATCAGATCCAGCAATCATGCTGAACTTTGGAGAAATCAAACACCAAGTAGGACTCTCATCAAGAAGGTTTATTTTGTGCTTTTAAATTGCCTTGCACAGGGTTGGGTAGATGGCTCTGAACGTAAAGTCCACACTGTGTGAGCATGAGGACCTGAGTTCAGATTCCCAACAGTGATAAAAATGTAGGATCCACCTGTGTACCTCTGCTTCCTAAATACTACAAACAGTACCTCTGCCCATAAGAAAATATCAAGTATTTGTCATTCATTTATATTTATTCCACCAAAAAATTTGGTGGCTATTTATTACTCAGCATTATACTCAGACAGTGACTCAGAAATAAACACAAAACCTCTTTGCTATATCCAGCACAGACAGGATGGTACTGGAAAACAGACTGGGGCAAAAAGAAGCTGAAGATAAGACAGACACACAGACACATTTACAGAAGAACTGCATCAGGTGAGTCACGCTTGCTCAAATGGAGCGTCACCAACTACACATGCCATCCAGAACCTCCATGGGTTTATGATGCCATCAATAGCCAGACAGTCTCAAGGAAAGCTCTGCCTCCTCCCTCAGCCTTGCCTGAGGAATGTTCTGTCAATGCTCATGGGTCTGAGTCACTGAACTAGTTCTTGTTAACAGTGCACATTCACCGCAGCCTCCCTCCATCCACTCCTGACAGGATCACTGGAGGCTTCCTCTGTTGTCCACACCTCCTTCCATGAGAACCCCAGTCCAAAGCTGAAATAGCTATGCTTAAACTACTATGCACAGATTGAAGGGCACATCTAACTACTCTGCTTTTTAAAAATTACATATTCCATAAGGAGAACACAGATGAAGGACATAGGACTCAGCTGTGTGAGGAAATTCTATCATCGAGATGTCACTGAAGTGACTCAGTGTAAAGAGTAGGAGAACCAGGGAAGTACAGAAGCAGAAACAGCTTTTGAGATGGAGATGAAGAAAAAGAAAGAAAAGGGCATTACATATGACTCAGTGCCAGATGTCGAGGGGACTGGACTTGGCAGGACTTGGCCCTAACTACATCACTAAGGGCTCAACACTTTGTTTTAAATGATATGAGAGTTACTTGGATTTTTTAAACAGGAATTTGACATGAACAAATCTGCATTTTAGGAGATTATGATGCTAAGAATAGAGGATGAAATAGAAAATGCTCTGACTATAGTTACTGGAAAGGAAAGAAAGTTTTTGTAAGAATGTGAAGATGAGTTGAGAAGGGAAAACTGAGATAATTTTGGTTCATTCCAAGGCAATCTAGCATTCAGATACCTATACTATACTCCATGATTAGAAGGAGCACAAGTGGTTTCAATACATATTAGTTATTAATCAGTGCTATAGCTTCAGATTAGTTATAACTTTTTTTTTCAGATCCAGAAATCAGGCTGAGCTTGGGAGAATCCAAACATCAAGTAGAACTCACATCAAGATTCTTTATTTTGTGCTTATAAAATATCTTTCACGCAGCTAGGAGATGGCTCGATCGCTAAAGTACTTCCTGGGTAAGCACAAGGATTGGAGTTCAGATCCCAAGCAGTGGTATAAAAGTGGGGTTCGCTTGTATGCCTCTGTAACCCATCCCTAGGAGTAGGCAGAAACAAACAGAACCCTGGAGACCACTAACCAGTTGGTCTAGACAATTGGTGAGCTCTGGACTCAGTAAGAGACTCAGAGATTGATGATGATGATAATGAAGGAGAAGACTGAGGGAGAAGATGAGAAGGAAGAGAAGGAGGAGAAAGAAAAGGAGGAATGAGGAGAAGGAAGAAGAGGAGAAGGAAGAAGAGGAAGAAGAAGAGGAAGAAGAAGAGGAAGAGGAAGAGGAAGAGGAAGAGGAAGAGGAAGAAGAAGAAGAAGAAGAAGAAGAAGAAGAAGAAGAAGAAGAAGAAGAAGAAGAAGAAGAAGAAGAAGAAGAAGAAGAAGAAGAAGAAGAAGAAGAAGAAGAATTTGGAAATCGATAGATTAAGTCACACAATGTCCAATGTTCACTCCTGGCCTCCATATGCACATATTTCCACACACAATGCTTAGCCCACAGGATGTGCTCAATCAATATTCCTTGAAAAAGATAAACAAATAAAATAAACAGGATCTAAATTTCTTTCTACATCTGAGATGTTTTCAACTCACGTCTAAATTATTTTCAAACATGTAAGTCTTGTCCCTTCTGTTTAAATGAAGAGTGTCTTAATAGTTTGCCTTTAAAGCCTTGAATATGCAGAGGTTGATAGTAAATGGCTTCAAGGTCTAGACTTAAAGTCATTGCTTTTTCAGTCTTGTACCCTCTTTAAGTCAACTTCTCCAGGTGGAATGTCTTTATCATGATAGCATCCAAGCAGCCAAGGAGAGACCCACAGGAAAAGGAACTGAGATGTCCCATCTGGGCTATCTTGCTAACTGCTTGAAACATACCCAGGAACTGAGTGCTTCAGCCCAGAAATGCCTTCAGTGACTATAGCTCTGGGTGTCCTCACAGTGACCTCAAGTGGGACTCTGAACCACAATTATACAAGCTAAGCCCTTGCTCAGACACTATGATGATAATACAAGAGTGGTGATTGAAGTTGCTAAGTGGGTCAGAGACTTGTTTAGTGGCAATAGTTAGTAATCACAAGCACAATGCCCAATGAGTGATATCCAACATGCCTGTGTCTCCCTTGCCAATCACATATCTTGCTATTGTTACTTCATATCCCTTCCTTTCTCTTGAAGAAGGAAATTATCTTAAACAGCTACCTTCAAATAGTTTAGACACATAACTCTTAAAATGCTTAAAATGAAAATCTAAACACACCATTCTTCTTGAGGTTAATTGGGATATAAATGGCCTTCAAAGTCTCCCAATTTCTAAACTATCAGGATAACAATATTTAACTGTACTGAGTTCCAAAATGGCGTATAAGGGATGCTTCCTGCAGAATCCTGGGATTTGATTTATCTCTAAGTGGAAGCCTTATGACCCAGCAGCCACTGCGTCCTGTTACCATCTATAGAGTGCTTTGAAACCAGAAGAGATTATACGTCTGCATTGAGAAGAATGAATAGATGAAACAGATAGCTAGGACCTGTTTGTCTAGGTCAAAACACACATAGTCTGCGGCTGTACCAGAAGAAAAAAACCTACAGTTTTCAATATCTGTAGTGGCCTAACTTCCAATGTGTTCTTTGGGTTTATTCTCTGTTATTATGGGAAGAACAAATCTTATAACTATTTGTAGTAATAAAGAGTAAGAATGGTTGGGAATGATTACAGATAGTCTGGGGTTAATGAAAGTCAAATATGCCTCGAGAAGAAGTCCTCTCTGTCTTTTGTTAGCAGGCAGACATCAAGATTGAGGGTTTGTTTTTTACTTTTTGCACAGAGCAGAATTCATGAGCAGCCTAACAATCTATTGGCTAGACACACATTAGCATTAAGACTGATTGGTGGATACTACTCTGCTCCTCATTCTCTGTACCTTTCATACTCCTCTCCTAGGGAAGCAAA
The DNA here is from genome assembly GCF_947179515.1 of Apodemus sylvaticus. Taxonomy (NCBI): domain Eukaryota; kingdom Metazoa; phylum Chordata; class Mammalia; order Rodentia; family Muridae; genus Apodemus; species Apodemus sylvaticus. Next base: position 35,520,697 of record NC_067475.1, on the reverse strand, counting down.
TTACAAGAAATGAAGTCGGGAAGAATCCTAAAATTATCAGCAAGCTTGAAGGTCAGGATAATTCAAATCATGTCCCTAAATACACCCTGAACGCCCAGCTGCGATGGATGTAGGGAGCCAGTCTGCACTAAATTGTAGTCGTGAAAATAAAGCAGCTTTGGGCACTCTGGGGGTGTGTTTAGGGAACAAGAAGGAAACAGGATTGTACACTATGTGATAGTAAAGCTCATCCTCTCTCCTCATCTTCTAGATTCAAAAGATCTTCAGATAACGGAAGCCAGTCAACACAGGACACTCCCTAGCATACAGTGGCTTCATGTTTGCACAACACTTGAGCTGTTTCCTTCAACCAAATTCAGAATTTAGGTTTGGTTTATTTTTTTGTTTGTTTGTTTTCTAGAAACTGAGGACAGAGGAACAGACATGATTTCTTCTTATAACTACAGACAACAGTGTATGACAGCCATTATAGGTCTACAATGGTACGCAGTCTAGAATAAATGAGATGTTACAGGAATCACAGGAGTGACAGAGAACAACTCTGAACCTTGGTTATGGAGGAAGCTCATTGATTTGTCTGAATTTTATATCATAAAATAAAGATTTTTTTTAATTCAAGTACAAGGTGAGCCACCTCCTATTTAAAGTGGGAGACACCATAATTCATATGTCATCCAAACCAAAATGCAGTTTTCAATATTGCCATTAGTTTAAAGCACTCTGGGCTGGAGACTTGGCTTAGAAGTCAGGAGCACTTATTCAGGAGGATCCAAGTTCCATTCCCAGTACCCACATGATAACACCAAACCATCAGAAACCTCCAGTTCCAGGCACACAATAACCTTTTCTGGACTCTGAGGTCACCAGAAATACATTGGGTACACAAACATACATTCGTATAGGCAAAATACCTATACACACAAAATGAAAATAAATTAATCTTTATCTTTTAAAAAATAAAATGAGTACATAAAATGCAATAAATCAACTAGTGTAAGCAATGACAGTGCGTTATCGTTTCTTTTACTTTTTGAGATTTCTCCCTTTCTTTTCCACCCTTGAAAAAAAAATCCCATATACTACTTCTTGTTCTCTTTCAAATTCATAGCACTTTTCATTAATTGTTTTGTAGATATATGTGTGTAAATTTATAAATATGCATATGACTGTGTACATGCCCATATATATTTCTTAAATACCTAGTGACAACCTGCTCAGGATAATGTCACTTGCACACATGGTTTCAGGAGTGATAAACAGGAAATAGATAACCAGTTGCGTGCTGTTTCTTGGAGAAGACTATTCTCCCCTTAATTGCTTGTAAATAACCTGAGTAACTAAAGAAACCAGGAATGTACCAAGGGGCCATTGAAGGAGGAGAGGAGCAACAGGGAGTCCAATAGCAGGCATAAGTGATCAGATTGAGGAAATGGGCAAAATGGGAGATCTAATTAGGGGAAGGAGAGAAATAAACACGAACAAAATAAAGGGAGAATAAAACAATAACAAGGAAGTCATAAAGTTTCATAAGGCTTGATACTATTAACTATCCACCTAAATACCTATAGTTCACATACATTCATCTATAAATATACATAAACGGTCTAAATGTAATATCCTCACCTTTCCTAACAATGGTCCCTCCAAGAACCAAGAAAGACCACCTAAAAGCACATCAGCACAAATGAGAAGCCCTCTTTTTCTTGGTGTTCCCACAGATGTTTCTCTGCCTATTGTGGAAGACATCATGCATGTCAAACTCAAGGCCCTAGATCCCTGGAACTGACCTGGAAGCCTCCTCGCTGGGGAATAGCTTTCATGGTACCAGAAGGTGCCACGCAAGCTTCCAAAGGAGGGAAGCAATAATCAGCTCTACCAGCTATGATGCCCATGAAACACAGCAGCAAGCAGCATGACATTCATAAAATCCAATAGCTTTATAAACAGCCTCAAGACCCACTAAAGAAGACGGAATACTTGAATTCCATCTGGTACTTGATTCATGCCTGGTACTTGAATCCTAGCCAGCTTCCCAGAGTCAGCAAAGCCATAAATCTTGGCGAAGAAACTACCACGTTACTAAACCAGTCTAATCCCTAACTACATCCTAAATATATGTCCCTATACCCACAGATAAGTATAATCCTTATGCCTCATCAAGTAAAAGTCACTTAGCAACAGTTGGGAGACCATTAGAGAAAATCACAATCAAAATGTAGAATCCTAGAGACCAGTCCCAGAGGATACATATACAACACAGTTCCTGCCCCTAAGTATCAGGAATCATAGCAGAAGAGGAGATGGAAATATTGTAAGAGCCAGAAGATCAGGCAGTCGGCTGTGAGATTGTGTCTCCTAGGAATGTCAGAAGCCACACTCATAAAAGCCGACCAACATGGCTGCTATCCAGACATGAGATAAACAGGGATAAACCAAAAGACATGCTAACGTGGAAGGGGAAAGCTCGCAAGACCTCAAATATACACAGAACTTGGCATTTTAAAACAAATTTTTGTCAATGCTAATTTTTAAGTTGCCGATTATATGCTGAGCTTGGGCAGAGATAGTCCAGTGGAGAAAGGTGGAGACTGCCAATCCTGAGTACCCAAGACCTATCCTTGGAACCCACACACACTATCAGGAGAGGACCAACTCCTGCATATTATATCCTTCTCTGTCCTCCCATGAGCACATCATACCCCGTTCTCACAGCCTCCCTCCCCATACACAGACGTACACACTGAGAAAGTTTCTTTAAAGAAATGTTATGCTTATCTTGGAGTAAATCCTCACAATATCACTTATAATCTTTATAATCAAATGGAAAAATTCCTTTACAATGTATATAAAATAAACAGCTACAAAGATATAAACTAAAATCATATCTTACAGATGTTGAAACCTGAGAAATGATTACATGAGTGATGAAAATGTCTGAACATGAGAAACAAAAAAATGAAGTCATTAAATATTTGAATATTGAACCTGGGTGGCACATTTTCTGTATTTCTTTACAAACAGTAGAGATTATAAGAGCCAGGTTTTGGGGGGGGGGTATTTTCTTTATTGTTTGTTTGGTATGCAGTGTGTTCAGCTCTGCGCTGCAGCAAGAGCTTTAAAATACCTGTTTTTGAGGAACATCATAAGTGACCCAGAAACTTACACAAAGAAAATATGTTACACAAACAATGAGAAATTTAACTCAACAACAACCACTGTGGGGTTCTTTCATTTCCCCAACCAGAGCAAAAGTCCATTGGCCTGTAGTGCTTGCCTTGAATTAAGCCACTGTATGTCACTGAATCAATTTTCATTGTATTGTTTTGAAATTGACTAAATAGGCATCAAAATTTTGTCTTCAAAGATTAAAATAGTGAGAAGATAGGACTCCTTTGCTTCTCTCATACAACACACACACACACACAAATTGTTTTTAATGAGTAATTACTAAATATGTGTCTTGTTTCAGCTGCCTTTAAGAAAATAAAGTACTGGTCCAAGTCTCTAAAGGCATCACAGTATAAAATGACTACAGGACTCATGAGAACAGCTCACAGGAAGCTTCATCTCATCATATTAACAAGAGCTGACAGTAGCCTTGACTTTCCTACCAAATTTAGAGGATAACAGTGTAGCTCCACCCCCAGACATATCCAGAAAGTCTGAATATTCAATCAAATAAAATTATTGCTTCTTTCAGTGCCGTCAATCAGGTTGTCACCTAATGATTACTACTCAACTTGCGAGAGTACCTGAAAATCAAAAAATCACAATATGTGGTCTAGCACAGGCAGAGACACAAATATACCGACAGATTTCAATAGGGATTCAAGAATCTCTTTGAATTTTCCAAAATAAAAAAATTTCATTTTATTTGTATAATATTTGCAGTACCTTTATTTTCTGAGAGTCACATAAAGGCTGGCAGCACTCTAGAGCTATTCTTATGCCATGTCTGATATTGAACAGTTTGAAAGGCGAGAATTGTGGTGCATGGGTAAAAGGACTTGCCTAATATGTGTGAGGGCTGAGATTCATCTCTATACTGAGCAAAAGAGACAAAAAAAAAATCAGTGTTGAATGTTACTATTTCCCCATTTTAAGTCATTTCTTTTCTGTGTTATAATATCTGCAGATATGAATAATATAAAAAGATTTAGTCATGTTTGAGAAACACCATTTTTTTAAGGCGACAAGAACCTTAGTATAAAATTCTTCTTAAGAAATGGGCCTGGCCAGGCAGTGGTGGCGCATGCCTTTAATCCCACCACTTAGGAGGCAGAGGCAGGCAGATTTCTGAGTTCGAAGCCAGCCTGGTCTACAAAGTGAGTTCCAGGACAGCCAGGACTACCTAGAGAAACCCTGTCTCGAAAACAACAACAACAACAACAACAACAACAACAAAAAACAAAATAATTGGGACAGTTCTTTCTAGCTTCTGGCTATTATAAATAAGGTGGACATAGTGGAGCATGTGTCCTTATTACTTGTTGGAAAATCTTCTGGGTATTTGCCCAGGAGTGGTATAGCTGGGTCCTCAGGTAGTATTATGTCCAATTTTCTGAGGAACTGCCAAACTGATTTCCAGAGTGGTTGTATATCAGTTTATAATCCTACCAGCAGGGGAGGAGTGTTCCTCTTTTTCCACATCCTTGCCAATACCTGTTATCTCCTGAGTTTTTGACCAGATGTCCCTCAACAAAGGAATAGATACAGAAAATGTGGTCTATTTACAAAGTGGAGTACTACTCAGCTATTAAAAACAATGAATTCATGAAATTCTTAGGCAAATGGATGGAACTAGAAAATATCATCTTGAATGAGGTAATCCAATAACAAAAGAACACACATGGAATGCACTCACTGATAAATGGATATTAGCCCAGAAGCTTGGAATACCCAAGAGACAATTCATAGACCACATGAAGCTCAAGAAGAAGGAACAAAATACTCATGGGAGGAGATACAGAGACAAAGTGTAGAGCAGAGACTGAAGGAAAGGCCATCCAGAGACTTATCCACCTAGGGATCTATTCCTTATAGTTACCAAACCCAGATACTATTGTGGATGTCAACAAGTGCTTGCTCACAGGAGCCTGATATAGCTGTCTCCTTAGAAGCTCTGCCTGACACATACAGAGGTGGATGCTTCAGCCAACCATTGGACTGAGCACAGGGTCCCCAATGGAGGAGCTAGAGAAAGGACCAAAGGAGCTAAAAGAATTTGAAGTCCCATAGGAGGAACAACAATATGAGCCAACCAGTACCCCAGAGCTCCCAGGGACTAAACCACCAACCAAAAAGTATACATGGAAGGACCCATGGCTCTAGCCACATATATTGCAAAGGATGACCTTGTTGGACATCAATGGAAAGAGAGGTCCTTGGTCCTGTGAAGGCTAGATGCCCCAGTGTAGGGGAATGCCAGGGCAGGGAAGACAGAGTGGGTGGGTTGGTGAGCAGGGGGAGGGGGTATGGGATAGGGGGTTCTCAGAGAGGAAACCAGTAAAGGGGATAACATTTGAAATGTAAATAAAGAAAATATCTAATTAAAAAAAAAATGAAAAAAAAAACCCAACCTGTTCCTTTAGAAAGTGCTTTATTTACTTAAAAAAAATCTGGCTGTATAAAATACTTGATCTCAGTATAAAAGTTACATCTTGGGCCCCAAAGTCTATGGGAGTTGTGTTCACCTCTAAAGTTCACCCATGACAGGACATACATTCCCTAAATCATTTCCTACCCTTTCATTCAAAGTCAGATTTTTAAGTCTAACATAAATCTATTTGCATTGCCCTGCTTCTAGACAAATAGGTTCAGGAAGGACTCCCAACAGACACTCAAAACAGGACACATAGAAAAAGAACTAATAGTGGTAAATTCAGACCTCCTCAGTCCTGAAGGACCAGATCATGATCCCAAAAACATCTAACCTTGACAAACAAGCTTCTGGACCTCCTGCCATGAGAACACAGAATGCTGTTCCTCTTTGTGTTAGAGAGCAAGGCCCTTCGACTCCTATACATATTCTTGCATCTCATACATCTAATTATAACAGACTGTATTCAAGGTAAAAATGGGCTTCCAAGAAATGTATGCCTCATTCCCGAGAGACAGGATGGAAGGGATAACAGGATAATGTGGGGAGAAGAGTTGGCCCCCTGCCTGGTGGAATCCGGCTGCTACTGCTGCTTGGCTCGGCCCACTCTTTTTGTGAAGAGTGTTCTTGAATTCTTCTTTTGATGAGCCAGGGAAAAAAAGAATGCTCTTGAGGTGAAAACCAGAAAAAAACACTAGTGACTATCCATAACACTGACTGGAGGCATTAATTCCAAAATATACCTGCTCCCAACACACACACACACACACACACACACACACACCAAATCTATTTAGGTATATTTCTGGAATGTGACTGTGTAAAACACTAGTTGTCAAAGCTAATGGGATGATAATTATTATTATGCTTTCAAAGAATGATGCCTACACAGGATTCATAAGGGATTGCCATTGGCATTCAGCAGGGGTTTTATCATGGGCTATATGAACACCATGAACATTTTTTCTCCTAAGGGATGAATTGGTTTTGACACAAGTACTTTTAGGAAGTCTATAACTGGAATTTGATCTATCAATAAATAGTGCTACCCTGTCCCAATGGTGTAAAGTATGCATATACACTCTTGGAAAATGTATCCATTGTTTGAGACTGTGGCAGAATCCTGCAGCAGGGCCACAAACAGAGTCTTCTACAGAACCAGGGGACAGAAAACAAATGACTGAGAGATTTTTCAGTGATGTAGACCATTTGAGTAATTGTCTCAATCAAATGAAGGTTATGAATATCAGTAAACAAGCAGTTTTAACAGAAACTGTTTCCTTGTCACATGAGGGATGGTAATAGGGGTTAAGAGTTGAAATACATCTAGGAAAAAACCTAAAATCCTCTCAGGAGAGTAATCTGGGGTGATAGTTGAAAGAGAGAAAGAAAAACAACAGGGACTCGCCTCCATAAGGGACCTTGATTTACATTGTGGAGTGTCTTGACTCCCATTGGACATAAGCAGATTGGCTCCATATATACGAGGTTTAAAAGCTCCACGTGATCAGATCATAGAGCAAATACATATGACATGAAAATAAGAGGTGGCTATAGAGGGGAGAAGGGAGCAGCAGAAGAGGAAAGACACAAGGGAGGGTAACAAGGAGCACACAAGAGGACAATGGGGTGACTATGAGCAAAGTCCAAGGTGTGTGTCAGGGTGTCATAGTGAACCCCATTATTCTGTATGACAATTTTTGAGATTATGATAATATTTAACAAACAAAAATATAGGGTTTGATAAAGCAATAGAGAATTTTACAACCTTTTATTAGAGATAACAAAATAAAAAGTTAATACTTTTTAGATCTTACCAAGAGTTAATGAAGAGACTGAAGAGATGGTTGGGTGGGAAAGAATTTGCTATGCAAGAAAATGAGGACTTGGATTTAAACTTCCAGTAACCATGTAAAAAAGATGGATATTGCTGTGACTATAACCCCAGAACTGTAGGGATTGGGGAAAGGATCATTAAAGATCATTAAGGATTGAGGATCATTAAGACTTGCTCACTGCCAGCAAGGTTCAATAAGAGACCCTCTCTCAAGAAAAGGTGGTGGAGAATGATTCAGAAGGACACTCTGTTCTCTCCTCTAAACACATTCCTATGCATGGCACATATGGACACAGACAGACAGACACACAAGGACACACACAATGTAACCAGACAGACACATATGCACATGCAAGGGCACACATGGATACACATATATTCAGAGAGATAAAAACATACTGAGACACAGACACACATATATATACACACACACATATACACACATATACAACCAGACAGAAAGACAGACACTGAGGCAAAAATGGATACACACATGCGTGCAAACATGTGCACGAGTGCACACACACATACGGGCAGGCAGGCAGGCAGGCAGGCAGGCAGACAGACAGACAGACAGACAGACAGACAACAGAGCTAAACTAAAAGGACAAAAGTTAATAAAACAGAGACCAGGCACTGTGCTTCAGTTGTGCAATGGTATTGGGCACCTGGTGCAAGCACTAAGCTTACTCAAAATGTTCTCTGCCCGTTTGTATCAAGTGCATTTTCTGAACATTCAGCTCAATGCCCCATGTTTCAAAGCTGCTATGGCAAGGAAAGCTCCATACTCCTAATTATTAAAGGTAAACTATATACTTCTCTCCATCCTAACCCAGAGAAAAACAGTCCTTCAAATCCAAGGGACAATCAGTAAAACAACAACAACAACAAAACAAAACAAAAAATATATGGATGGCATTGTTTGCAGTCTCAACCCCCTGACTCTCACTTTACAGTAATGGAGGTAGATAACAAAATATACCTAATAATTAGAACCACAGATGACAGTCATTCTGTATTTAAGTACCGGCCAGGACTTTGCATCTATCTCACATTTGTAGCAACTCTACAAAACAAGTGTTACTACTGCTACATTAGAGGTGAGACACGGGGCCACTGAGAGGTTAAGTAACAGGCTCAACCCCAGGAAACACAAGCAGAGGGAAGCAGCTGTTCCCAGACAGGCACATGCGCAATCTCCATTTCTAGTGTTGCACCTCTGGGTTGTGAAACTTACTTTACCCCATGCTTCTTTCTCCCTCAGTGATGCTGTTATTTGTTCTTCTCTGAAAAGATGCCCGGCCTTGATGCTGCTATTGCTGTGGTGGTGGTGGTGCACGTTTTTTTCCCTTTTGCCTATGCTAGAGATAGACCCATAATGGCTCAAGCCTGTTAGCCTAGTGGCCTCCCACTGAGCAACACAATCCGGCTGATTGCTTACCCAGGCATCCTACTTTACTTGAACCAAGCCTTTAAGCTTTAAAAGATTTCAATTTTTTTCATAAAAGCATTTTCTCATCATTCCATATTATCTGGAAAAAAAAATCCAGATTTTTAAATGGACAGGAGCCTACTTTAAATCTTAAAAAAAAAAAAAAAAAGAGTTTTCCTTGGTTATACCTCTGTTTAAAATCCAAATTCCTGCTACCCAAGACAATAAAACTTCTTCCTGCTATGAAAGAGAAAGAAACTCTGTTTGGGTCCAACCAGTTGGATTATTCTGTTGATACAAGAAATTAAAGGCTATGGGAACGTTGTGGCTCCTGTCCATCACCCAGTGAACTTGGCTCATGCTATTGATACTAATAAGTTTCAAGTTAATTCTTTTTGTCCAAATCATACATAAAACCATTAGTCTTCGGGGAGAAAAGTCATGGTATGCCTAACAGTCTGGTGCTAGAATGAAGACACCCCACTGGTAAAAGGTAAGTGGGAAGTTCAGATTCAGCTGAGTCTTCTGGAAGCCATGAAGACATGCCTTACTTAAAAGAAAGGACATTAAGAAACAAAAGCTACTTCAGAACAAAGAGAACTTGCAATCTAAGAGCCCTTTCTCCTGGTTAACAAGTTATCAAGGTGTTCCGTGCCACAGTTAGCCACAGTTGCAAAAAATACTGAACAGTGTTCAATTTTAAGCAGATGGGCAGTGTCACAAGATGCTTCCTTTTAACCTTCTATTGTCTTTCTGCTTTTAGACAGACAGACATATGTATGGATAATGGATGGACGGACAGACGGATGGACAAACATACAGATAGATATGGATGGATGGACGGACAGATGGACAAGCAGTCAGATAGATAGGGATGGATGGATGGATGGATGGATAGGGATGGATGGATAGATGGGTGGATGGATTGATGGATAGATGGATACATACATTTGCATATATAACTGAGTATTTATGCTGTGAATCTGGAAATCTGGCATCCATTTAATGGTTGTTAAAAGAGAGTGGTTATTCTATTTCCCTGAGTATGTCCCCACCCATTCATCTAACAAAGGTTGGATACAAGTCTATGCCCTGAGTTAGAGAGGAATGAAGGATATAAAAAATGAGGGAAGACTCATGCTAGCATCCATGGCCTTAAATCCGTGCCTTTTTAAACTTGCTAAGACCCATCAGCAAGATAGTAAACTTGCCTGTATAAACATCTCTTTTAAAATCAATCACAAAACATGAGCCAACTGATAATGGGGCATATCTATGTTCAATAATGCCATTGGCCTCACCAAATGAGTTAAGTATTTAGGAAAAAAAAAAACTCTTAAAACCTGATTAGGTTTTCTAACTTATAAATTCTCTCACAATATAACAAAAGATTCCGATTTGAAGCTTTTTGTAGGGATTCCCTGCCACGTGTATCGTTGAGCTAACAGTGTACCGCACGAATAAGGATTATTTTTATCTCATAGTGACGACATCAGCCTTCTTTCAGGATCTGTTGAAAGCTGACAAGATTAGGACCACAAGAAGAAAGCGCTTCAGTGAGTGTGGAAACACAGGAACGTTCAGATGGCTTTATCTAATTATCCTCGTGTTGTCCCCAAAGCATATAAACCACGACGTAATAACTAATATCACAGCTTCTAACAGGCGTATACTTGGCCACATTTGCCATATGTCACCTTCGATCATATCGCTGGGCTCAATGAGTCATTGGGAGGGATACAGCCCTGCTCTTTTCATAAACAGAAATCGTAGCCTCACAGGTTAGTGTCCTGTCATCCTCAGGAAAACCCTGCAGCCCGTTTGAACATCATTTGCTTTCAGCTCTGTGCTTTCTAAGTTCACAGCTCACTCAGACATGCCCTGTGTGGTATGCGACGTGCCCCATGGTATGCAACATGCCAGGCATCTCTCGTGTCCTCTGAAGCAAGCTTGGCACCCACATCTGAGAGCTAACCACTCCAGAGCTAACCACACCCACTCTGTGGGTGATTACCTCACAGGTGAATGTTCGAGAACTCCTGCCGTAGAGTAAAAGAACGCTATTTTGCTATGTACAGAAATGTTTGTGTTGCAGGGCTTGGGAAGGAGCCCAGAGCTGCCTGCCTGCTGGACAACTGTTCTGCCACTAAACTGACACCTCTGGTCCACACCCACAGGGCAGTTATCAGAGCAGGGCAGTTTTGTTGCATCCTGTGTTTCCAGGCCTAAGATACTGCTGTACCACATGGAACATAACTTTTCTTTTTACAATGGTACCAATCTTCAAACAGTTTTATTAAAGGTTTACACTAAAGCATGCTTTCAATTCCTAGTAAGCCACTGATGCAAATTTAGCTGAAAGTCTGAGTTGAAAACAAAAATAAGTGATTGATCAAAACATTATAACATTACGTAGACAAAAATGGATGACATATATATCATGGATTTATTAATCCCTGTAATCAGAATGAAAAAATAACTAAGCTGATTACAGCACTCAGCTTTAGCATTTCCTGGTCTGGAATGTGTGTCATCTATGCAATTATATCTCTGTAGACAGAATGAGGATTAAACAGGACAGGGAGTAGATACTGCTACCCAAAGACAAACGAGGGGATGTCCCAGAGAACAAAACAAGCTGCCAATATCTCATGTGGCAATAATGTGTGATTATCACTATAAAGAGATAGAACCAAAGAGACCAAATGGAAAGGTACTTGCTTTTTGATTTTTTTTTTTTTAATATGGTATCAACCATATGTTGGCTTCCCACATTTGAAAGGAATGGATTTTTATTAAAAAGATACATAGTTCGATCCTGCCTATAGACATCATAGATAAGAGTAAAATAAGGGGCAAGAAAGTATCATGTACATGTAGTTTCTACCAAAAAAAAGGTCAGGTTTACCATGTGTGTAATTTTTCTTAATTATTATTTATTTTTCTTAATTTCAATAGGATCATGAATTTGCTTTTATGGTTATGTATATCATAAAGCTGTAGGGTTGGAATCTGCCTGTTCTTCCTCGGTACTTTAGTGAAGTTGTATATGTGATAACGAAGTATGGAAGTCCTGCATTACAGCAGGCTTTCCGTGTGGAATGCTGGATTTGGATAATGTTTTAAGATTACAGGAATAAACAGCATCATGATGCGGCACAGACCTTCATGAACCACCCTTCACAAAGGTCTCTGTCATCAGATCCTTTTGTTTTTGAAGTACGTAAAGACAATTATGGACTAGCATTGGCCAAGTGTTTAGAAAGAAGAAGCTTAACTCTATAATGTTCTAGACTACGTTGGCTAAAATAAGTAAAAGTATAATTTGCAAAATAAAATGAAAAAAACAAAACCAAAAAAGAAAAAAAACATTAAAAACAATACCAAAAAGCCATATTATATATTCACAGCAGAGAAAATGTGGATGTAATTAGTACCTGCGATTGGGCATTGATATTGGCTCCTTCCTTAACTAGAACTTTGACAACTTCCGCTTGTCCGGCCAGTGATGCAATGTGAAGAGCAGTATTTCCCTTCTGTTAAAACAGAGTAGAAAATGTTACAGGTTTCCAAACTGTATAGAAATCAAACTATACCAGCGTTTTCAAGTTTATATATATTTTAAATGATTAAAATCTGTACTTTGTCATAATAAAACATTCATTTTTCCCAAAGCCCACCTTGCAAAGATTTTTTTTAATAATTAGTTGGAAATATCTTCTAGCATCTCACTTTACATTCTTTTGTAATATTAGTGTTCTCTTGTGACCATAGGAGGACTGGATGTTAACAAAGCCAGTTTGTGGATGTGTGTGCATATGACAGTGTCCTATGGAGTTGAAGGGATTTTACAAAACAAAACAAAAAAACACCAAACAACCTGATTGCAAGAAAAAAAAAACTTTAAAACTGTTCATTGAGATATTTCAAAAATAGAGAGACTGGAGACATGGCTCAGTGGTTAAGTACACACAGACCTTATCACCTACAGTCGGTGACTCACAACCACACCAGTTACAGGACACCAGATATCCTGTTCTGGCCTCCTCGGACACCTGCACATATATGCAGGTATGCACACACACACACACACACACACACACACACACACACACACACACACAATTTATAAAATAAATCTTTCAAAAGAGCACCTGGGGACTCTCAGTAGGTGGAAAAACTTTGCGTACAGTTATGTGTCTAGCTACAAGGACACGTGGTTTTGCTCAGAATATTTTAGAAATTAAAAAGTAAATTCTGGACCAACCATGAAATTACTTATGATTTTCTATCACTTATGATATCAGAATTTATGATACAAGTCAACACTGATCAAGAAAATGAAAATGTGATTAAGAAAAATCACAAAAAATTTAAAACAAGCAAAAACATAGATTTCAAACCATAAAGTTTATTCTCTGTCTTTTTGCTACCAGCTCACTGTAGAACCACAATCCACTCGGTATTTGTGGACCCTTATTCTTTTAAAAGATTATTTTTCTCTTGAAAATTCTACAACTCCAATCTAGGATTAAAAGTTAATCAAAACTGGGCATGGTGGAGTGCATCTGAAATCGCTGCAGTAAGGGATACTTGGAGTCCCAAATCACCTGAGATCCACAAGTGAAATCCTTATTTCAGGAAGACAAGAATTGCAGAATGGTTATAGCACATCTTTCTGGCATGTGCAAGGCCCTAGGTTTGATCCCACATCATGCACTTGGTTCCCAGCCACGCGGGAGGGCAGGGGTTGGACAGGGAAAGAAAAGGTAGTGGAGGGTAGGTGAGAAGAGGGAAATATCAGTAGAAATTAGAAGGAAAATAAAAGCAATAACAAATGTCATTTAGTCAACCAAAACATGGCTCCTTAATGACTATTTATGCTAGCATGTACAGTTCAGGGGGGGCGGGGAATACATTACAATAAATAGTTTTATAATTCTGGTAATTGAATCCATGACCCAAAAGTTTACTCCCAGTACAGGACAAAGTGTCTGGTATTCTCATATCAAACAGAATGAATCCAAAGAAAGACACATCAGCTTAACCAAAGCATAGAGAAAATTGCTTGTTTCCACTGGGGGGGGGGGAAGGGGGCGTGCGAGGAAACCACTATTTCAGCTGAGTTGGTTTAAGGCCACTGTTTGCATGTTTGGTCGTTTGGCCCTTTGTTCTTAAACCAATCAACTGTAAGCAAACGAGTGCGAGTGTCTGCAGGGGATCATGTAGACCTATGCTTTTTCGTGAGTGACAGTACATGAGGAATGAGATCTGGGCTTCCAGACTTCTCGAGTCTCTCTTCCAAGTCCTGAAATAAAATGATCTCAATGCTGCAGCATGGTGAAGAAGGTTTCAGCTTTATTCCTGAGTGGTTAATGATTGCCTAGCAGACTTCTGAATAACTGGAAAAAGCTTTAAACCTCTTCAAAACCTAAAACACCAAAACCAAAAACCAAAAAACAAGAAACAAACAAAACCCTCTCTTCCTCATTGTGAAACAAACAGTACCTTGGTGGCCGAATCCACAGAGGACCCTCTTCCCAGCAGCTCTTGCACAAGTCCCACGTGGCCTTCCTTGGCGGCCAGATGGAGGGCATTGAGTCCATTCTGAGAGAAGAAGAAGTCAGGCTTAGAAGAGAGAAGTGATAAGATGCTAACCGCTAAACCAGCAGTGTGCTAGCTGCACTCACACACCACCCACAGCAGGCACGCTCATGGCTTGTCTCTAGTTTCCTTTCTTTTTTTAAATTTATTCATTTACTTTTTTGGTGTTCCCTGGAGGCCATTTCGGGTTGGAAAGGTGACTCTGCAGAAAGAGAGGCGCAATGGTAATTGCACACTAGAAACAAGGCTTGGCGAACTTCATCTGATCCACCTTGAACCTCTTTAAATACGAAGTATAGAAACATGGGACTGGAAAAGCTGGGTGTCAGAAGTGGAGATACGGTTCAGTGGCTAAGAACATTAGCTGCTCTTTCAGGGGGTCTAGGTTTAATTCTCAGCATACACAAGGCAGCTCACTACTGTCAGTTACTGCAGTTCCAGAGTTTCTCATCTCCTTTTCTGGCCTCCATGGGAACCTGTCATGCATGTAGTGCACAGATAAAAATTCAGGCAAAATACCTACATGCCTACAGCATTAAAATAATCGTTTAAACATTATATTTATAATATAATATAGTATAATATAATATAAAATAGTAGCCAGGCATTGCTGCACACCATCTGGAACTTGGTGCTCATAAGGGACAGAACACGACGGTGGCTCCAAGGATAGACTGTCGCACAGGAATAAGGCAGAGAGCAGTGCAGAAAAACGCTGGGTGTGCTTCTTTGTCTTCTGCATATGCACAGGCATGCCCAGGACACATTCCCACACATATATACATATGTACACATGTGCAAAACACACACACACACACATACATGCATATAAGTGTTTTCTAATGAGAAAATGAAAACAGTATTTCTAAATTATTTATTGTTGACTAAAGTCAAAACTCTGTCCAATATCAAATATACAGTTTTTCAATAAATCTTATTTTTAAATAAATGACCAAAATCTCTTTTACAAAGTGATTAAAAGCCAAAAGAGCATGTTTAAGGTTACACAACTCTGCAACAATAGTATTATACTTCAAATGAATTTAGATCCCAAGAGCCTTTTCTTTTAAAAAAAAATTATCTTAGAATCTCTAATAATACTGTCAAATCCAGTGTCTACCTACCTAAATCCCTAAAATCTATGTACAACACTGAAAAAATATTATCTATATCTAAATGTGACTTATAAATTCAATGTAATATTTGTTAAAGTACCAATGACATTCTTCACAGAAATACACACTTTTACAAATCCTCTCCTAAAATTTAAGAAATCACAAAAGACCCCCCAAACCCCAAACTGACCTCAAAATATAAAACAAAGATGAAGCAATCCAAGCAGCATAGCACAGACATAGAAAGTCACATGGCCTTACAGGACTAACTAGGGAGCCCAGGAATGAATCAGTGTACTACAGTCAGTTGACTTTTGGCAAGTATATCCTGACCGCCCATTTGGGACAAGATAGCCTTTTCAAGAAATGCAACAATGATCCCTTTGTTTCAATAATCTTCAAAGGAGTGAAGCAAGTTTCAGTACCTCACCAGTTACAAAAACACAACACAAAAATGCATTGAAGACTTAAATATAAGACCTGAAACTATAAACCTATTAGGAAAAGTGTGGAGAAATGTCTCATGACATTGGACTGTCCAGAGGTTTTTAGGATTAATCTCAAGAACATAAGCAATAAAATTAAAAAAAAATAGAAGAATGGGATCAGGTGGCACAGAAAAGTTTCCACACAGCAAAGAAAACAACCAATGAAGCGAAAACAGCCTAGATAATGAGAGGAAATGTTTTCGAGCCACATTGTCATGGGTTATCTCGAAATGCACGAGGACTTCCAAAAGCTTAAGAACAGAGCTATTGTATAACCCAATTGTCTCACTACTGGGGATGCCAAAGGAAATGTAATCAGTATGATAGAAAGATCTCTGTACCCCTATGTTCAGAACAACATCACTCACAGTAGCTAAGAGGTAAAAACACTCTCAGGTGGTCAGAGTGGAAGAATGGATTTGAAGAGATGCACAGTAAAATATTGTTCATTCATACAAGTGTAATTTGAATTTGTGACAGCAAAGGTGCGGAGAATGAATCAAGCTAGGTGCACACGTCCCTGCCCTGTGGAGTCTAAAGACTAACTTCACACAAATTGTGAGGAGATTCCTGTTTCCCAGAGCTTGGAGAAGGTAGAGGAGAGGGTCAGATGGGAAGACACTGGCCAGTGAACGCAATGTGGCAATTACAGAGAGAAGAAATAATTTTTAAATTGACAGGAGAAATGATTCTTCTTGACAGAATAAACATTCTCGATAGAATAATCACTGTTGAGGTGATAGATAAGGTAATTGGCTTCATCAATCATTAACACAACTAAACATATGTTGAAACTTCACCCTGCATCCCATAAATATGTACAGTTATAATGTGCCAATTAAAGATAAAATAAATTACCCAAAAAGAGTAAGTCATGATGACTTACTTAAGGTAATTACTTTGAGATAAAAGGTTAACAGACATAATAATGATAAGATTTTTTTTTTTACATCAGGATTTCATCTTAATGGAATTGGAGATTTGGGTTTGAAGATATTTTTTCCAGATGTTTTAGATCTACCAATGAAACAAAGACTTGCTCTGCCAAAGTCATCTCCTCTCTAAAACATGAGGTCATGTAATTCAGAAAGCTGAGGCCGATGATTGGCTATTGACTAAGAAATATATGTGACTTTCTGTGAGGACTTACTCTGTGAACTTCCTTCCATGACCAGAGACATGAGGCATATCTCTTTTGATTTAAAAATAGGGTATTCAGGCTGGAGAGATGGCCTGTATGTATGAGAACTAGCATTCACATCCTTAGCATCTGTGTAAGAAGCTGAGTGTACCTGTAACCCCACTGCTAAGAGAAGCCACCCAGGAGGCTCTCTAGAGCTAATAGGCCAGTTAGCCAAGTTCAGCCAATGGGGTCCAGTGATAGAACCCGGCTCAAAAAGTAAGCTGGCCATCAGTAAAACTCCTGATAGAGAACCGCGATCTCTGCACACACGTACACACATGCACATGTGAGCACACTAGAATTTTCTATTTAAATACTTTAACTTTTTAAATGTTTTCTTTAAAAATCAACCCTGATGCCTGTCTTTATTACATGTTAAAACAAATTTAAACTTTTTGAAACGGCACTCCTAGGTAGGATAAGGTGGGGGAGGATTTCCCACCGCAAGTTCTTAAAGTTTTTAGCCATAACAGGTAGATGCTAAGAAGCCCTTACATTAATGTCTTGGCTTTGGAACTTTTAATTAAAAAGAGAATTAGTTAGAAACAGAATTTTTTTGATACATATTGTCAGAAATAGGAACACAGCACGTGGACACAGCTCAGGGAGTTAAGGTGACTGCCACCAAGCCTGACAACTGAGTTAAATCGCTAGGTCCCACATGGGAGAAGGAGAGACTCCTGAAAACTACTCTGACCTCCTCAGATCTGCTGTGGCATGCTAATGCTTACACACACACACACACACACACACACACACACACAAATATACAGAATTAACTAATTAATAGACACAGTAAATGGCAACTTATCATTAATTGACTTCAAGCTGTTTTATCTTATCAACACGAGGAAGCATTGCAGTTATTAAGAGAGTGCACAGTGACAAATAATTCCGTTACTGTACAGCTCAGTTCACTTCCTGAGACTACATTCACTGCTCTTAACCATTCTGCTAAGTCCTGTGGGTACTTTTCCTGAAGACTCCTGCGGGGGCTTTTCCTACAGAAGAAACTTCCCATAGGAGCCTCAGTGACGCTGGCACCTGGCAACAGAGGCCACATTTCACTGGACATTTCATCTTTGATAAATATGTTTCTCACTGCTCAGGGACCAGAAGGAGACAAGTATGGAGAACAGGCAGCCTTCATGTTTGGGTGGAAACACAAGGCAGATTCTAGAATTTTCCCAACAGGGATTCTTGCACATGTGCTTAAGGACTAATTGTTCTTCCCATATCAAAACATAACACTGTAGTTTCTGCATTCATTAGAACATTCAACATAAGCTTATTGAGTTTGGCTGAAACAAAGAACTTTCTGGAACGTTTATTTATCTGAGACATTAAACACTCGTTCCCCAGATATCAGGATGGACACGTGGTGAGGTCATTAGAAAACTTCACGTCTGGAACATGTTATCACTATTCCCTGCAGAACAGACTTCACTGCACTATGGAGTATCGTTCACTACACATTTGGTTTTTCCATGAGGTGGATATGGGATGACCATCCCAGCAGCATTCATGGCTTTGCGTGCAAAGCCTATTCTCTCTGTTATCTATTGCCGTGTTATAAAATGAGAACACATGAAGACCCTCTACATCCTTTTATGTCCTTTCATTTTGAAAAAAGAAGCATAGTTCCACATATGTCTTTTTTGCTAGTTACCGGGAAACATCGAATAGAATCAACATCTGTCTGAGTTAAGGAACGCCATTGTCTAGCTCTTGCTACTTGCTTTATTTTGCAAAGTCTCATTTTTAACCACAGCATGACCACAATGCCCGTGAACGTGTGTATATGCATGCTGTAAACACGCCAATGATTTACTGAGGACATTTTGTGGTCCTTTTACATCTCAGCACAGCACTGTGCTAAGTGTGTTCCCAACAGTCTTGCTATCGGCCTTGCTTCCTAGAGTTGATTAATGGTAATTATACTTTACTGGTACAACAACAGTTCCTTCTCACCAGATACTAATGCCTCAAAATGCTAACAAACAGTTGTGAAAAAATTTAAACTTAATATCAAGAATTAAAAAAAAAAAATCTAAGAAATATTTAAACTTGCAAATAGTGGGCTAAACAGTGAGCTGATATTCTTCATACGCCAGAGTGTGTGGGGGTGAAGGGAAACCATATAATAAACTGCAGCAAATCTTAAAGAAATAGATAAATGCATGGTAAAGAGAATTCCCAATGATCAACAGTCTCAGCCTCCACTAGGTTCATAAAAAGTTGCTAAAATCTTTCTGTCTTTATGTTAAGAAGGACAGTGTTTTTATTTTAGTGTAATTATTGAGTTTGTTTTCTTTTTCCATCTTTCCTTATATTTATTTCCTTTTTAAAAGTTATGGTTAATTTCAGAAATAGTTAGATGTTGCTGTGGTTGGAGGAAAGTCTGTCTCTGTGATTCTGAGTACCAGCATTGTGTCTCAGGACCACTTACTGACTCTCTCAGCCCCCTGACTATAATGTCTGATGTAACATGTATGAACAACGACAATGGAAACATAAGAGGTGCCCTTTTGAACAACAGGATGACATACATAAAAATGTAAGAGCACCAACTGCACACTTCACATTCACTGTTTTGGTAAGGAAAGGATGCAGAAATTAGGGTCTCTGGAGCTGCCTGCCAATCTGTACCCTTCATCCTCAAAGCTACATCATGGTCTTCATGGATACTGCAGAGCAGCTTAGCCAGAAAATCTAAAGGAAAGTAATAGGTGGGCAGATGGTATGTGAGGTCAAATATGAGAGCCAATATCCTATTTCCCTCATGAGAATAATATTGTCATATTTATTGCAGTGATACATATGAAAATATCTCTTGATCTCCAAAAGACTGAACTTTTGCTGGACTTCGCAGCCAAGTTAATAGCATGTTTGAGATCGATTAAGACTATATAGTCAGCCTGCTATAGTCAGCCTGGTTACATTTAACTCCCTTTTAAGAGAATAATGAAACTAACATTATTAGTTGGAGTTGCCATGCAAGAAGTTTTTATAACCTCAGCATAGCTTTAACTTTAGGTTATGTACTCTTCCATGCCTCAGACCCAATATAATACATGTACTTGTGTATGTATGTATAGATATATATATATATATGTGAGTGAGTGTGTGTGTGTATGTATCTGTGTGTCTGTGTGTCTGTGTGTCTGTGTGTGTGGTGTGGTAATCACTTGCTGCAAGAAGCCAGCACGATGGAATTAACCTTAAAACAAGTATCTACTCTTAGGTTGCACAAAACACTTGGATCTTGCTTAGGAACTTCTGTTCTCATGAAGAGTGGCATTCAGGGTCATCTGGGGTCAGCAACATCACTGCTTCCCTTGTAAATCCCTGTTAAAGACTTCTGCAAAGAGCCCCACCTCTCTTTCTCACAACATGTTTTCTGTACTGTTCAACAAAGACAGAACAAAGCCTTTTGATGGGGATAGGCATGGCAGATTTCAGACATATAAATCAGGGAACTGAGACAGACTGATCAGAGAAACACAACAGAAATGCCAGTAACTAAAACTGCAGAGAGATAGAAGACAAGGGAGGAGAGCGGAGAATGAATGTGTGATTTCTCTTGTTTAAACTAATTCTGAGAGGAGGTTGCTTTATTTTCATTCCTTACTGTGTTGTACATAAGTTTTGGTGCCCTCTGATGTTATTTCATAATAATCTGAAGCCTAGAATAATTAGTTTTGGTAATGGGATACAAAAATGACTTATAAATACTTATGTTCAAGAAGTCCTTGGGTTTTTTTCCTTTGTTTTTTTTTTTATTAGATATTTGCTTTATTTACATTTCAGATGTTATTCCCTTTCCTCGTTTCCCCTCCAAAACCCCCCTATTCCATCACCCTCCCCTGCTCAGCAACCCCCCACTCCACCCCACCACCCCCCACCCTCCACCCCCCACCCCCGCTTTCCTGACCTGCCATTCCCCTACACTACACTGGGGTATTGAGCCTTCACAGGACCAATGGCCTCTCCTCTCATTGATGTCTGAAAAGGCCATCCTCTGCTGCACATGCAGCTGGAGCCATGGGTCCCTCCATGTGTACTCTTTGGTTGGTAGTTTAGTCCCTGGGAGCTCTGGGGGTACTGGTTGGTTCATATTGTTGTTCCTCCTATGGGGCTGCAAACCTCTCCAGCTCCTTGGGTCGTTTCTCTAGCTCCTCTATTGGAGACCCTATGCTCAGTCCATTGGTTGGCTGTGAGCCATGGGTATTTTGATCTCCCTTCTAAGAAGAACCAAAGTATCCACACTTTGGTCTTCCAAGAAATCCTTGTTTTATATACTTTATTTCAAATATATTTTTTGATTTTATGTGTATGTTTGTATGTCTGACTATGTGTGTGTACCATGTGCAGCCCCAGAGACCAGAAGAGGGCAGAGATTAGAGTTCAGATTCTCTGGGATGGAGCTAAAGGCAGTTGTCTGATACTGGCAACTGAACACTTGTCCTCTATAAGAACAGCAAGTGTTCTTAACCACTGAGCCATTTCTTTGACTGCTATATACTTTATTATACAGAATACTTATCTAAAAACAGTTGAGCAGTATTCTGAATGTACAAGAAAATTGGTTCTAAACATAACGGTGTTAAGAGATTATTCTCTTCAAACTGTAGCATTAAAAACTCCAAGAAGGGTAATAATAGTCTATCCTTAATTCCAGATGGCCTGGTCCACAGGCAAGAGTCTAAATTTAATGATGCTAGAGACAGAACCATAATAATCTTAATATTAGTGAGAAGAACTCCAAGTTTGGATAAGAGAGAGAGAGAGAGAGAGAAAGAGAGAGAGAGACAGAGACAGAGACAGACAGAAAGACAGACAGACAGACACAGAGATAGAGAAAGACAGACACAGACAGATAGAGACAGAGAGGTCTGTGGTCTGATTAGCTGTATAGATTCAGTGGCAATATTGATATAGACGAGATTCCTATTGAATTTATACTTATAAGGGGAGATGTGTAACATAACTTGAATATAACGCCTTGAGGTACAGATTCAACAGACATATTTATCTGTCAGTTTTACTGCATCAAATACAGATTTGTTTCTAGAAATAGTTTGAGCATCTGCCAATGATTTTGATCAGGCATAACTAAAGAGTTTTCTGAGCATAAATATTTGACAATGGTTTCATGTATGTCAATGCTGATACAATAAAATAATAAGTTTTTAAACAGAAAACAAATATTCACTGAGGTTCTTATATGAAGTCATCAGGTTCTGTGGCCCTTTGATCACCAAGAGAGCTGTCACTGTTTTGCTACAGTTTTAGAATAATGCCATTTTCAATATGCCATTTAAGATGCCTAAATATACCAAGTAAAGTATTATTATTATTATTATTATTATTATTATTCTGCTTCTATGAAAAAGTCATGTGCCCACTACTCCTTTAAGGTACCTTTCTCTAACAAGAAATACATAACAGTACAAATATAAATCTATATTATATCTTCATGGATCCATCATTTCAAAATGGACTAATCTGTTGTTTTTGTGTGTATGTCAGAACATAACACTCAATGGCTCTATAAAACATTTTATTACTACCTATTCTTCTTGAAGTTTCACAAGAGCACAGAAAAGAGGGCAATGCTTTTTCTAAGCAAGAAAGTAAAACAGCATGGCTTCAGACACTCTGAAGCTAATAGAAAAAAAACTGGGGAAGACCCTTGAGGACATCGGTACAGGGAGAAAGTTTCTGAACAGAACACCAATAGCGTATGCTCTAAGAGCAAGAATTGACAAATGGGACCTCATAAAATTACAAAGTTTCTGTAAGGCAAAGGACACCATCAAGAGGACAAATCGGCAACCAACAAATTGGGAAAAGATCTTCACCAATCCTACATCAGATAGAGGGCTAATATCCAATATATATAAAGAACTCAAGAAGTTAGACTCCAGAAAACCAAACAACCCTATTAAAAAATGGGGTACAGAGTTAAACAAAGAATTCTCACCTGAAGAACTTCGGATGGCGGAGAAGCATCTTAAAAAATGCTCAACTTCATTAGTCATTAGGGAAATGCAAATCAAAACAACCCTAAGATTTCATCTTACACCAGTCAGAATGGCTAAGATTAAAAATTCAGGAGACAGCAGGTGTTGGAGAGGGTGTGGAGAAAGAGGAACACTCCTCCACTGCTGGTGGGGTTGCTAATTGGTACAACCACTCTGGAAATCAGTCTGGCGGTTCCTCCGAAAACTGGGCACCTTACTTCCAGAAGATCCTGCTATACCACTCCTGGGCATATACCCAGAAGACTCCCCACCATGTAATAAGGATACATGCTCTACTATGTTCATAGCAGCCCTATTTGTAATTGCCAGATGCTGGAAAGATCCCAGGTATCCCTCAACAGAAGAGTGGATGCAAAAAATGTGGTATATCTACACAATGGAGTACTATTCAGCCATTAGAAACAATGAATTCATGAAATTCTTAGGCAAATGGATGGAGCTAGAGAATATTATACTAAGTGAGGTAACCCAGACTCAAAAGGTGAATCATGGTATGCACTCACTAATAAGTGGATATTAACCTAGAAAACTGGAATACCCAAAACATAATCCACACATCAAATGAGGTACAAGAAGAAAGGAGGAGTGGCCCCTGGTTCTGGAAAGACTCAGTGAAACAGTATTCAGCAAAACCAGAACGGGGAAGTGGGAAGGGGTGGGTGGGAGGACAGGGGAAGAGAAGGGGGCTTGCGGGACTTTCGGGAAGTGGGGGGGCTAGAAAAGGGGAAATCATTTGAAATGTAAATAAATTATATTGAATAAAAAAAAAAAAAAAAAAAAAAAAAAAACAGCATGGCTTCTAACCCCGGGGTAGCCTATAAATGTGCTGTGTAAGTAATAAAAATAGAACTCAATTAGCAACTACATAGACATGTCAATGATTTGCTTTGTAAATCCTACAGGGCTTCCAGTTTGGCTTTCACACATCAGAAAACACCCAACTAACATGTTGGTTTTTAACCATAGTAAAATGTAAATATTAAAGGGAAGCAGGTAAAATACATGAGTTCGAGGGAAAGTTCAGAGGAAACGGCCACTTTAAAGGGTGGTGATGGGGCTGGAGAGATGGCTCAGCGGGTAAGAGCACTAACTGCTCCTCTGAAGGTCCTGAGTTCAAATCCCAGCAACCGTATGGTGGCTCACAACCACTTGTAACGAGATCTGACACCCTCTTCTGTTGTGTCTGAGGACAGCTAGAGTGTCCTCACATATAATGAGTAAATAAATCTTAAAAAAAAAAAAGAAAGAAAGAAAGAAAGAAAACGAGTAAAGGATAGTGACTTGGTTTTTGTGCCCCCAGCTCCTGGGAAGGTGCCTTGCCAAAGCTGGCTATGCCCTCTTGGAGCTACAGCGCTAGTTTCTATAATGATAACTTGAACTGGGCATGTTTTATACAAGAATATGTTTACTAACAAAAATATTGGTTTGTACACAGTAATTTATTTTTTAAGTGTTTTGAATTCCAGTAGAACTATGGGAGAAATGTATGAGAAAACCCTGGTTTCCTGAGTAGCCACCTACTCAATAATTCAGAGGTCTGATATTTGACATTGGAAATCTGATCTCTCTTCATTTCTGTGCTATTTCCACACAGCCTTACACCTGTGGTTAACTTACTTTTATGGATAGTCCTTTAATGACTAACTTAATATTCATTAAAGTAAAACATTCACATAAATCTCAAAGAAAAAACTATTTTATCTACATATAATTGCCATGTTTTACTGAAATTTAAATGTTCAACTTAAAAGGGAACACGCTACTTAAATAATATCTAAAACTTATTAGAGGTTTTTCTTATTATTCAAGCCCTATGTTAAGCACACGATTGTATTAATTCCCCTAATCTTGAAATTAAATGTATAAAAGATGAACTAACCAGTGACTCGGGGTGAGAAACCAAACTCAGACTGCCATTCTCCTCCATAATCCTATTTCACTCTTTAGAACTCAGGTTCTTAGTGAGAAATAGCTCAGACTCTGAAAATTATTTCTTAAGCTTTTTACAATTACAAGGCTCAAATGAGCCAATGTGACAAAAAGGATATTAAAGTGAATTAGAGAATTCTGCAGTACTAAGTGAATATTAAACTTAGCTAGTTTTCATTTAAACATAAAACTGAAGAGTGGTGTTGTTATGGATGATCTCTTGGTTTCTTACAGTAAGAAAGTATTATGGTTCAAAAATCGACACCAATTAATGACACAATGC
The DNA here is from genome assembly GCF_947179515.1 of Apodemus sylvaticus. Lineage (NCBI taxonomy): Eukaryota > Metazoa > Chordata > Mammalia > Rodentia > Muridae > Apodemus > Apodemus sylvaticus. The sequence goes on along the minus strand of NC_067475.1, from coordinate 35,495,180 downwards.
TTCCCTACTTCATTAATTTTAAAAAAACATACAAATAAGTGAAGAGATCACACACCAAATCTAAAGGGAATCAGTCAATACAGCTCAATGCATTTTTACACAATTAGAATAAGCCTTCAGAACCAAAACTATGGAGTTTCATTTCAATTTCATGTTTTCACTCTTGAATGTATTTTATCCACTTGCTCTCCACCAAAAATGAAGAATCTGTGACAGAATTGATACAATTAGCTCTTTGTAATCCTTCATAACTCATGCACATTACCTGCAATTGGTCCTTCCTCATCTCCTAACATTTATCCTCTCTTGTTCTTCTTTTCTACATGTTACACTGTACCTCTTTATAGACATAATCTACTAGACAGGGTCTTAGATATGTGTCACTGTTTTAAAATATCAAGCAAATTGTTTTCTAAATTTATTTTCTTTATCTGAGTACACTGTCACTGTTTTCAGACACATCAGAAGAGGCCATCTGATCCCATTACAGATGGTTGTGAGCCACAGTGTGGTTGCTGGGATTTGAACTCAGGACCTCTGGAAGAGCAGTCAGTGCTCTTAACCTCTGAGCCATCTCTTCAGCCCCAGCAAGTGTTTTTTTTTTTTTTTTTTTTTTTAAATGGAGTTGAAAACCTGGATTGTCTCCAAGGCCGACAGTAAAAGTGCACATAACAACCCAGATCCTTCCTATGGATGAAAAACTTTACCATGCTCAGCAGAACAATATGATGTCTGGAAATTAGTATATGTATTAAAAATATTTCTAGCAAAATTCTGAGGTAAATGTATTAGCATTTGGCTAACTATACATCAGTAACTAAACTCAGGCAGCCATTGTTGGCAGCCAGCACCTCTCTCGTTAATAAAATGCTGTCTAACTTCAACCACTAGAAAGTCATGACTTGTTCTCCCAAGTGAAAGTAACTACGATGTGATGGGTTGCTGTGTGATTCATTGGAGGCCTGACACTCTCCCTTTAAAGTAGAACAGTATGTTGTGAACAACCTATGATGTATACAGAACTGTATTGAACATGGAGTAGGCATACAGTAAAGGCCAATAGCTTTTGATACCATAGTTATTATTGATTGCTACTCCATGAATATCTAACTTATTGTTCAGAATGAGTTAAGCAATTGGTCCATTAGCCAACATTCAATCATGTATTTACTGAATGTTAATAGGATGCATATTATGCATCACGTGGAGGTCGGCTAGCAGTAGACTCTCTTTACCAACAGTAACTTCTAGTAAATACATTTTAGTTTATGAGCCATTGTGAGTTGATTCATTTCCGCCAGTGCTAATCATTCACCCCAAGTTTACCTCCCCCCACATTTATATAGGTATGTATATTCTGGAACTTCTATTCATCAATCCCTTAATCTCCCTACGTTGCTAATGCTTCCTGCTCCCAACAGGAGGCGCTTGCTTGCTTTCCTGCATATTGATAAACTTTTAGCAGTGGGCTGATTAGGAACACTGACCGCTCTTCCAGAGGAACCTGGTTCAATTCCCAGCAACCACACGGTGGCTCTCAAGCTTTTGTAGCCCTGGTTTTTGAAGAATCCAATACCCTCTTCTGGACTTCATAAGCACAAGGCATATACATATACATACATGCAGGCAAACATATATACACATAAGATAAAAATAATAACAATAGTAAAATCTAAGATTTTAGCAGTGGATGGAATTTGTTAATAAGTCTCTAGTGCTTTTTTATAGACATGGAAATCTCATTAAAAGTACAACTGTTTGAAAAAGAAAACAACTGTGCGTTTAGTATCCAAATGGCTAACTCTAAGGAACTTAAATAACATCTTTTGACAAACTCCTTGCTGTCTTGGATGAGGGACTTCCTTTTCAATTTGCTGACAACATGGTTCCTTTGCTCTCTACTTTCCTTCTCAGCCTCCATGGGCCCAATTACATACTTTCCCTTATTTCTCAAAGACAATATCATTCTATAAATTCTCTAACAAGTCTTTTCCCCAGGGGCAGAGACACCCTTCACTCAGCCCCCCCAATGGCTCTGAACATCCACCAAAGTTCAAGGACTCATTTCAGACCAGCCACCACCCAGCATCCTGAATGAAGAACTTCCTTAGGGTATGTGCTCACACACACAGGCATGTGCACACCCTTTGACCTGCTTCTCTAAATTCTGGAATCTCACCCCATCCTTAAAGACCTTTCATTTCTGGTGGAGAACATCTAGGAAACTAGATTATAACCTTGACAGTTATGATTCGATAGAATCTCTCTCTCTCTCTCTCTCTCTCTCTCTCTCTCTCTCTCTCACACACACACACACACACACACACACACACACACACACACAGAGAGAGAGAGAGAGAGAGAGAGAGAGAGAGAGAGAGAGAGAGAGACAGACTTAACTCTGGATCATGCTCATTATCAGGGTGATGGCTGTTTCTTGAGATGGAACTGCCAAATTATCTTTAATATATGCATTTCCTTAATCTCTAGGATCTGGATTCCCACAATTTGAAGCATTAAAAACAAGATTATCTTTTTTTCTATTCTGTGTCTTATTCCAGGAGACAAAAAGGCCATAATTGAGGTACTCCATTTCACCTTTGGAGAAGAAGTAGAGATAGAGGGAGAGAGACTAAACTCCAGAAAGGAGAAAAGATTCTTTAAAGTTGTCAAAAGAAGAAAAAGAACACAGAATCTGAGTGGGCAAAATCTCAACTACTGCTAAAAGGCCAGGTGGCGTCCAATGGCACAAAGAAAATAGCCAAGGAGAGAGGATGACAAACAGGGGTGACAGCTTTACCCCTTCATATAAACAACTCTCTTCATACCCCACCTGCATCTGGCTGTAGTTCCCACAAGAATCATGCTGAGAACACGTTTGATCAAGGCTGCCAACAGCAGAGATCAAGGTGGAACTTTATGGAGATCTACAAGCAAACCCTGCTTACCTTCCTCTACTCTTCCTTTAAGTTCTCAACTGCTGCTTACTAGGAACCTTCCCCAGGGTAAATTTGTCAACAGCATTTTCCTCCACTGAAGGCAATCATTAGCCCGGCCTTCCTGCATCCAAACTTAACTCCTGAATGCCTCTGGGTAATCTTTTTCTCTTAACATCGTCCACTCCTGAAATTTCACACCAAACCCTTTAATCATGACTGGCCTGACCAGTAGCATCTCTCTGTGCTACATGTCTTCCCAGAATATTCCTCTAAGCCCTGTTCTAGCTGAATTCTGACTATACAGTTTCCTAGATGCTACTAGAGCTATGAATGTTTCTGCGCCCCCATTCTTCCCACTGTGCTTGCTCATTACTGTGTCCCATCTTCCAAACTCTTCCTCTCCTTTGTAAGCCTCCTTGCGTGTTCTACCTGTGTTCTCTGGCTCTCATTCCTCATCCTCTGAAGACTATAGCTCCACTTCCACACTCTCCCACTCACACACTCATGGACTTAACAAATTAATTTAAGGTTCCAGAATTCTTCTCTGCCAATGACAAATCTTTTCCTTTACCTCGTATCCTCACTCCAAGATCACACCCTAGCCCTTGCCATTTCAAAAGAGGAGAACTTTCTTCCAAGATCTGTTTTGCCATTCAATTCCTTGACCACCACTCATTCGATGCCAGCAATCCTTCCACTGATGATATCTCGAATCCTTTTGTTTACCCCAGGATCCTCTGTCTATTTGGCACACATTCTGCACATGTTCTTTGGAATGGTGTGCATGTTTCCTTCTGTGTATCCTAAGTTTGCTTGCATTTCTCTAGCTTCACCATACTTGCTTGCTTAAACCGCATTCCCAGTCACAAGCAATGCCATCTTCTGGACGAACCAGACATCAGAAGAACACACACACACACACACACACACACACACACACACACACACTACCTAGATTCACTACAAAGCCATGCTCATGACCTCAAGCAGGTCCTTAACATTGCTGGTCAATCACAGCCATCAGAGTGTTAATCTTATGCATTCTCTCCTATCTCCTGAATCAATCATTTCATACCTTCTCTTTCCACAACCTCTATCACCTCTCTCCTATAACTTAACTAGTAACTTTAATTCATTCCACTGAACAAAAAGAAGGCAAATAAAAGCTCCCACCTCCCGCCCAGCTTCCAGCCTCATAGCCATTCTTCTTCCTGACTGATGCTTTACCCATATGCTCATTCTTGCTTTAACTATCTACACCCTTAGGAAATGACAACTCTCCACTGTGTACCAGGCCTGATCACTTTACCAGCTAATCAAGGAGCCCTTGGTCGTTCTCCGGCCTTTGTAGTTTCTACCTGTCTCTTCCTTAAACCATGGATTTCTCTTCTTTCCCTGCTGATATTTTCAAATTATGAAACAGAAATGCTACTGTTCCTTTTACTTAAACAGAAATGCCTCTCTTGATCCCGTTTTCTCTTTCAGATACTCTCTTGTCTCCTCTGTGCTTTATAAAATGGGTCCTTGAAGGGATATTTTGTCTGTCCACTGTGCAGGGAATGAACTCCATCTGACTCCACTCCACCCTCCACTGAAATTATTCTAATGAAATCATCTCTTATTACCACATGCTCCAGATATTATTCAGTTCTTCAGATTATTTGGCCAAGTATTTCACAAACTTGACCATTTCATAGATCCAAAAATAACTTTTTAAATTGGCTTCCATGGCACAAATCTCTCCAGGTTTCCCTCCTACATCTTTGCACACTCTTGCCCATTCTCATGCCCCCGAGTGCCCTAAGGTTCAGCTATCAAACACCTATCATCCATAGATACTCACAAATACTTTGATAATCTCATCCAGTTCTATGGATTAAGAATTTTCTATCCCCTGACTGAACTGAAGTTTCTATCTCTGGTCAAACTTCTTTTCTGAACATCAGATTCATGTATCAAACTCCCTAATCTTTGATGGATAGATAGCACATAACAAACTTAAATTTTTCAAAATTGGCCAGATTGCTCCTTCAGGCCTGCTCATCACACAGACCTCTCCACCACAGTTCACGAAAACACAACAGCCACTTCCCCTGTGGCAACCCCAAATTTCATTCTTCACTCTCCCTTCATGCCTGCCATCATTCTGTACCGAATCCATCTGTAGAGGGCATAAGGTCTTTGTACTCACAGATAAGCATTAGGGAAACCATGAATTGATGCAGAACCTGTGTTCTGCCCAGAAGGCTGGGAATGGATGTGGTTAGTAGCCTAGTGGTCTGCGAGCTATCTGTGAAGCAGGCCACACCTGGCTCCCCCCAGGCTACTCTATTTCAGTCAGTCTCCCAATACCCTTACCTTGAGCACTGTTTCTTAGTTAATAGGACCTATCTTTATGGAAAAGGCACATGTACTTTGAAAAGACATTCAATGTAATCATGTTTTAAGTTTCATTGTAAACATAAGATTAAGATAGCTATCACCAAAGTCATGCTGTACTTAAATGTGCCTAAAATAAAAGTCCTGTGTCAGACTCCCAAAGTTTGAAGCAACATCAGGTACAGAATGGTGTTGAACAACTTCAGCCTTGCCTCACTTGGCCACAGTCTGCATGCTATGGTGTTTGCAGAATCCCCCACAACCATCAGCCAACAGCACTATCTTTAAATTCTACCTGCAAGCCAAACAGGGCTCATCACTTCTGCCTTTTGCCCTAGTTTTGATAAAACACCTCATTTTTCACCTAAAGTAATTAAAGATCTTTCCCTAGGCTGTCCTCGCTGCCTTCTGCCCTTCTGTCTGGGTGCTACTACGAAGCCTTAGTCAAGCCAGTTTCTATCACTTCTTTTCTTTAAAATTCTCTAGTCACCTTTCTTTTTATTTAGACTCAAAGCCAATGGTTATTTCTTAAAATAACCTACAAACTCCAACATTGCCTCTTGTCCCCTAACCTCCCCCTGTTCCTCTCCCTCACTTTATTTCAGGCAGGCTGGCCTTCGTGGTGGCCCTTGGACACATTACCATGTTCTGTGGAGCTCTCTCGTCAAGACTTGTAAAATGTACTCTTTGAAAATAGTGCACGGCTTCATGCTCAGCTCTGCTGAGTACTCACTGGACATCTTGTCAGCCATGCTGCTCTGGTTCCATTCTCTCCTCTCTTGATGGATGTTTCTTTTCCATGTCTTTTACTGCTTTTGTTTTTCCTTTCATTTATTTCCCCCATTTTTTTTTTGATATGGATCTTATTAGGGATTTCTAGTTGTCTCTGTATTCACAGATATCTACTTGCCTCTGTCTCCCAAATACTGTGATTAAAGGTGTACACTACCACGTCCAACTGACTTACTGCTTTTCCTTGGTTGATATGGATTAGTAACCGTTCTATTGCTGTGAAAAAAACTAAAACCACGACAACTTCAAAAGGAAAGCATTTAATTAGGTTTGTGGTTTCAGAGGGTTAAAGTTATGATGGTTAAGTGAAGGCATGTTGGCCAGGAAGAGCTAGGACCTCACTTCATCACGCAAAAAGAGGAAGTGGAGAGAGGGCACATTGGGAATGCTGAAACTCTTTTGACTTCCTATCCCTAATGGCACACCTCCCCCAATAGGGCCAAACCTCCTAATCTTTCCCAAACACTCTACCTACTGGAGAACACATAATCAAATATTTGAGTCTGTGGAAGCCATTCTCGTTTTGAGCAGAGGTCTTGCTTCTTTCTGATCCACTGAATCCTCAGCACCCAAACTTTGTTTGAATGAACAGATGAACAAGTGCTGTGCCTGACATCATATTGGAAGAAAAGAATGCTGTGGTTATGATAGCGGAAGCAAGGATGGAAGATGGAAGGCTGCTGGGAAATCAAGTAATACAGTCTGTGTCCTTGGTCACAGGAAGACAGGACTCCAGAGAATTCCCAGAATATAAAGTGTCCTGTTCCAATCTAAACCACACAGACAGTACTTAAGCGCACAGCCACAGAAATAATTTGAATAACATCACCCCTCATTTTCAAAACGGAGAAGTCATTACATTTCAAACTTCTCTTTCTCAGATCCAGGAGGTACAAATACAGTCAAACTTTTTATTGCTTTGAATGAGTAAGTACTTAATGAATGTCTGCTAGAATTGCTTACTACTGAGTAAATATCAATGCTGAAATTCAAAAGACTAGGCAGGCCATATTTATTTCAAACTTGAATTAAAATTATCTAATCTAAGGCCGGGAACCTTTGTTTTATTAACTGAGGCATCAACAATAAACAGTGCCCCAGTTAATTTTTGTTTAACTTGACACAAGCTAGGGCCAGCTAGGAAGAAAGGAATTTCAGCTGAGAAAATGCCCCTTCATATTGATTTGTCGGCAAGTCTATCGGGCATTACCCTGAATAATGATGGGTGAGTGAGGGCTCTCGGTGGGCGGTGCCATCTCTGGGCAGGTGGGCTTGGATTACATGAGAAGGCGATTTGAGTGAGCTGCGTGGAGCAAGCCAATAAGCAGGCCTCTTCCATGTCCTCTGTTTCACTTCCCACCTCCAAGTTACTCTTGCCTTGAGTCCTTGCCCTGACTTCCCTTCATAATCTATTATGATCAAGATGTATAAGCCAAATAAACCCTTTCCTCACCAAGTTCCTTTTAGTCATGGTGTTTTATCACAGCAATAGAAAGCAAACTGCAACAATCGTGCTAGAATTTGGCTATACTGTAAAAATATATTTGTATCTAATTCAACTAGTTATAGAACTGTAGTTTCTTCCATGGTTCAATAATTCCATGAATTCAATTATTTTTATTTCGTTTTATTGCCCTTATTGAGTCCCAGACTAGTAGTACTGTTCTTGGCATTTTTAAAGGCTGGTCCAAACCAGATGGATCCAAATGACATTTGTGAGAAAGATTTTAGTTGCAGAAAAACATTTTAGATTAGCATAACCCAGATAAATAGCAACTATTCCCAAATTACAATTAAGTATATCTTTCCTTTCTGATGGCTACAGGCATGCCATTTAAGATTCTGCCCTGCTTATGAAAATACTACTGCTTCTACTAACAGTTAGGTTAAGAGTCAATATGAGATGACTGTATTATTCTAATGTAGATTGTCATATACAATAATATTCGTGGAGTGCTTGTTCTACTAGGAATTTTTCAAACATTCCCTTTAGTCACCTACAACTCCAACTTCAGGTTGTGATGATCACTGAGGTTGAATAAATTCAGACACTAGGAGGTAGATTGCCCAGGGTTCCTAAGCTGGAAAAATAATGGATTCTGGCACCCACATTTTTAACATAACTTCCAAAATTTATCTGAGTCACACTAAGAGGACATCTTTTAAAGAGACTATTAAATTATCATCTTGTTACAGAAGACTTGCTATTCTAGAAACATTAATATTGCCTTAAAATGATGTCTTAAGATTGGCCTCTGTGCTAGGTGGGTGATGTGTGCCTTTGATCCCAGCACTCCAGATGCAGAGGCAGGAGGATCTCTGAGTTTGAGACCAACCTAGTATATAAAATGAGTCTAGGCTACCCAGTGCTCTGTTTACACAGAGAATCCCTGTCTTGAAAACAAACAAACATAAACAAAACAAAGCAAAAAGATTCCTCTTTGCCCCATCTACTGCAAGAATATAGACCATTCTCAGCAAGTCAGACTGTCAACATTCCAGAAAATGTCAATATCACTCTGAAGGGCACACAGTCATTGTGAACCCTTCCCACAGGGGAACTCTTCGGAAGGACTTCAATCACATCAATGTAAAGCTGAGTCTTCTTGGAAATAAGAAAAGGCTCCAGGTTGACAAATGATGGGGTACAGAAAGAAACTGGCCACTGTCAGAACCATCTGCGGTCATGTGTAGAACATGATCAGGAGGCCACACTGGGTTTCCATTACAAGGTGAGGTCTGTGTGTATTCACTTCCCCATCAATGCTGTTATTCAGGAGAATGGGTCTTTAGTTGAAATACAAAGTTTCTTGGGTGAGAAATACATCCAGAGGGTTTGGATGAGAACAGGTGTTGCTTGTTCTGTCTCTCAAGGCCAGAAGGATGAATTAAGCCTTGAAGAAAATCATCCTGAATGTGTTTCAAATTCAGCATCTCTTATTCATCAAACTACAACAGTTAAAAACAAGGATGTCAGAAAGGTTTTGGATGGCATTTTGTCTGAGAAGGGAACCGTGCAGCAGGCTGACAAGTGAGGCCTCAGTTTCCTAGCTCTGAAAACAAGATCCTGATCACAAGTACAATTTTGGGCTCTTTGGGGACAATAAAGGACTTATATATTGAAAACACACACACACACACACACACACACAAGATAGTCTACTTTGGGGGAAAGAAAACATGGGTTTAAACTGATAAGTTGCATCTTTATTGCTATAATTTGGTAGCCATGACTCAAAACCCCAAATGAGGACATTTTAAAACCTGCTGACACTTGGTGTGATATGTAAGAGGTGCTAAGCAATAGCCCTTTATTTTGAAGCCACTGTAGTAAAACAAATAAATTTGATACATGGTAAAAAGTATCTCAACCTTCCTGACTTTTATTAATATTTAAACTGGCTATAAATGTTTATGGAAATGTTATTGAGTTTATTTTTACTACCTAGGTATCAGCCTTGCTTGTAACACTGTAATATCAATTCTGACATAATTACTAAATAAATATTTTATAGGAAATGTATTTATGAATTTCAATAATAGAATGAGTGTTAAGGTTCATTGTCTTTTTAACAGAGAAAAACTAATAAGACTAATAAATTCTAGTCCAATTTTTTAAGGAAAACAAGTGAATGGTCCTAATTACAATCATGGGGAAGAGAAACATGAAAACTTGAAGTTTTTAGGGTATTTTCTTGTGCCAGATTTACTAATTCTCTCTGTTCCTTTTAAGGGCATTCTCCATCACAAAGCTCCGCCTCTCAGGCCCATATTTACTTTAAATTATTAAAAACTAAGGTGTATTTTTTTTATTAAATTTCAAACTTCACATGATAATACATAAAATACATTTTACTTTTTGAAAAAAAATATCCTATCCTCGTTTGAGCTTTAGGACTCTTTTAGCACCCCAACACATGTGATATTTTTGGAAAGCTGGTACAGCCCAAATTGTCTTTCATTGAAAAATACAACAGGGTACAGAGAGTCCTGGTTTTTATATTGCATGTCATAATGTTCCCTGGAAGCACCAGCTTAGAAGAAAAACAGGGGATATGCTTTCTTCTCTTTGTCCCCACACCATCGTACTTGAATGTCACATAATTAGGAATAGGTAACGTTTGACTTTGATGGTTGCTGTCTAGATTACCATACATATCTGGAAATTATTTTCAGTTCTATATTTTATTTGAATTTCAGTAGAATTATTGGTTAAAACAGTAGAATTTCTGGTGATGGTTTTCTTTGATTTAGGAATTTCTTTATTAAATTAATCTGAGGATGAATACTCTTTTCTATTAATCATGGTAAGTTATTAATATGGTCCAAACTTCAGGATGAAGGACACAATACTGTATGTATTGTCAAAGGCAGCTCAGATGGATACTCAGGATGTCCTGTGGCAGATAAAATTTGGACATGATACACAGATGTGGACTCAATTTCTGCATCAATAAACTGAGGCTCATTCTACTTCTCACAGGATTTTTGCCTCAGATAAAGAAAAAACATCATGAGTAAAACTCACAGCACAAAACTTGACACATAACTCCTAAATCGATATAACTCACTTTAATTATACAACTTCTAATTAATGCACATTCCGAATAATACCAATAATAAGGCAACAACATCCTCTTTACACCTAGTTAAGTCTGAGCGATTTGAGACAATCAATCTCATAGTTTTGTGGAAGTCAATTATAATTCTTTATTCTTCATTGAATATACACAGTAATTGCAATTAGACTGTAAGAACCATAGAAAATCGTGTTTTAATTTTCTTATTTTATATTTCAAATATCATTGCATCTGGGAAAAAAGCACTGAGCATGCTTTCACCCTGTTTAGAGATTACAGAACTGTCAATTTCTGAATTGAAATAACGTTCCAGAAGTGATTGAACTTGGCTTTGAGTCTATGGCTTATTATACCATGTCCCAGAGAAATCAATATTCTTTTGTTTAGGTGAGACATTAGGGAATAGAAGGCTACTAGAAGAAATGTGCAAGACAGATGAGAACTTTTCAAACCAGCTCAAGAAGCTGGCTTTAGTATTCATCACTCATGAACAGAGTATTTACTGTTGAAAGAACGCTCTCCTAAAATGGCATTGAAAAAAATAAAATTAATAACCTTTGACCTGTCACAAACTACTTTAAGATGACCTGAACTCAGTCAGAACTAGGTTAGTTTCATTTTACTTAATGCTATTTTTAGCATTAATTATAAAATTTTATGTAAGTGAAGTGACAATCCTGTTTATTAATATACTGCCCACTTAGAAATGGAATTAGTTTATATTAAAATTGGAGAGTATATTTAATTTATTTAAAGAACCTAAGGTAGCATGTCAAAAATATAAAACATTTCAAATTTAAACTCTAAGGCACTTTAGTGAGTAAAAATGTATATGAATACATATTTATACATGTCGGAGTTTGGATTTTCTTAATATAATTAATATGCCTTAAGTTCAAATTACTTGTTCAAAAGAGTAATAGAAGCATATCATATAAAATTATTCCTGATGAAAAATAAGATAAGAAGGGGATACACATCTGACATGGTCTTATTTTATCTGTCCATGGAGAGGAAGTTATTTGGTCTTGTTTTGTGGTTCAGTATCAACATTTCTCACCTTCAAGGCATAGAGATGCTCTGTAAGTACATCATGATGTTAGCAGAGAAGCAAAGTCTCCTGGATTTGAGCAAGGCCTGTATAATCCACAGCAAAAGCAGCAGTGGGTTGTCATATGCCACTGGTGCTAGAGCCTCTCATCTAATGCATCACAGTGGACCCAAAGGGCAATGGGGGAAGCCTGTTTGTACAGGCCAGGTTCAACCATGCAGGCCTTGGGGAGTTGACATTAGCCTGCTTTTGGCCTCAAGGTCGGTGTTGCCTACACCTAGTCCTATAGGACTACTCGCCGCTGTAACACTACCCCGACAGATGGCCCGGGATCATGCAATCCAAAGGCTTTCTATTCCTATTATCCCGCACATTATCTGCAAAAGCAAATAAGTCTCTGTATTTCTGTGTGATGAGAGACATACTCCCCTAAAAAATGAGCAATCCGTCATCAGTGACAACATTTCTCCTTCCCCTGATTCTCAAATGAAAATAGAGAAGGTATCTCCAGGTGACTGTAACACAATGGCCCCACTCTTATAGGGTATTCTTAGCCACAGTGAATTTATGAATGTTAGAAGTTCCATGAATATGTTTTTTTTTTGTTTTGTTTTTTTGTTTTTTTGTTTTTTTTTTTTTTTTTTTGGATTTGGTTTTGGTTTTTTCGAGACAGGGTTTCTCTGTGTAGCCCTGGCTGTCCTGGAACTCACTCTGTAGGCCAGGCTGGCCTCGAACTCAGAAATCCACCTGCCTCTGCCTCCCAGAGTGCTGGGATTACAGGCGTGCGCCACCACCGCCCGACAGCCATGAATATGTTTTAATTTTAGAATGGCAACATAAAATAACAAAGTGGCCAGGATAGAAACGACACAGCTAAATGCACTGGGGCTTTCTGGTCACTCTGCTAAGTGACTATGAAGACCCAGGAGCGAATGTGAGTCTGGATGTGGAAGGCCCACGAAGCACTCTGAAGGTGCGTGCTAGATAGTGGTCAGCTATCTAGTGGCTAGATAGTTGACTGATGCGAACTGAGGCTTGGAGTTGACAGAGTGGTATAGTTCAGAGTGGATTCTACCTCTGTGTGGGGATATGGAATTGTCTTGTTCCTCAAGCATTAATCTAGTTGGGCAGGTTGCTCTCCTAGCCAAGGGGCTGGCCATCCCTCAGGAGGGCAAAACCACCTTGAGCCAGGCTATAGAGACAGGAGGGATAATGATCTTTTTAACAAAGTACTGTGCTATTCCTTCCCCAAACTCCCACCCAAACTTGGAAGTCTGCCCATTTTTCCCGAGTTACTCAAAAAAGTATAACTTTTCCCCTCTCTGTTTCTCTTTTTGCTAAGGATGTTTTTGGTTTCTCTTCTTTTCCAAATTTCCACTCCTCACCATGGGCTGACCCCCCACCAGTCTAACTCAGAAGGCCCTGACTCTCCTCTTTCCCTGAACAGTTTCCTCCTGGCAGCTGGCCTCCCTGAGGCTTGCCTTCAAACTGGAAGAAACTTGTCCTGGAGCTGCTGTTTGAGTTTGTTCTTAAGTTATTTTATTAACATGATGAAGACCCACTAGAGGAGACCTGGATTCCCTGGTAACGTGCGGTGACTTTCCGAACGTTTAGTCACAAAACTGGAAAGAAAAGAATAAGAGGAATCTAGGAAGATAATAATTTGGGATTAAATAACCCAACTGCATCTTTGAAAAGTATTTGAGAGAGTAACCAATTTCAGTGGCCTAGAGCAAGGCCCTTTAAACCTTTTCACTCACGAATGAACTCTTCCCATTCAAGTAATTTTTATGGAAAGAAATATATATGAAGCATTTCCTGATAATACAACATAAGGAAGTTTGGAAGTTTATTTTAAAGCAGTTTTGTATTTTATATTTACTAAAGATGAAAGTAAATTTGTCTACTACTGAAATGGGTATGCTTGTTTATTTTTTTAAGAAACTTATCAAATATTTGATGACAGCGTTGACAGAGATCTGTAGAGCTGATGGGTATTCTCATTGATGGTTTGTTTGTTTGTTTGTTTCTCTGAGACAGGGTTTCTCTGTTTGGACATAAATGTCCTGGTCCTCACTTTGTAGACCAGGATGGCCTCATACTCAAGAGACCCACCTGCCTCCGCCTCCAGAGAGTTGGGACAAGCCACCACTGTCACCTGGCTGGTGCTTTGATTTTATACTTTCCGAGTCCAATGATGTAATTTCATATGAGCAACGATTAAAAAATAGCAAAAATATGTTTAGTATCTTTTCTGAAATCATTGGAAATTGTGTCCCATATTCCAAGCCAAAATTCATTTAATGCTTTTCTTTAAATGAAACTTAGGTCAGGAATACATACAGTAATTTTTAAAATTCTAATGCAATATAATCCAAAGACATATTAATTTGATACTTGCATGTTGAGAGGAGATGGCCAGTTTAAAGTTTTTGTTTTTTATACTTAAATTATTAGATATTTTTATAATTTTTTTTAAAAAAAATCTTTGCTTACATGTTCAGTGATGCTGCACGCTGAGACAGTCCCATAAGCCGAAAAGCTCATACTGTGTATCTAGACTGAAATGAAGTCGTACTATGTGACAGGGAAAGCACTGAGGGGAACACCTTGGCTTCATTACAATGTGATTTCAAATCAATTTTGGTTCCTGCACATTCTGAAAGGTTTTTTGTCATCAATTTTTTTGTGACAGCCATGTTCCATTCTATAACCACTTATGAGTCACAAGCCACAGCTTAAGAATCACTAGAGAGTTAATAAAATTAGGCTGAATACACAGGGGGTGCAGAACCGCTGCTTCCACACATTCCTGGATAATTAGAAATCGAATAATGAAATGATGGAACAAGACATTACCATAAGCATTTGCTTTGCATTATACTATCTACTGCTCATGCACACATGTGCACATGTGCACGTGCATACACACACACACACCACAAAATCAAAACCAGCTACATTTCTAAGCTTTAGTGATTTCTGGGGTTTCTAGACACTTTAACTCACAGTACAAAAATCTTTGTCAAAATGGCAAAAGCATATTAATGTTCTTGAGGACAAATGATATAAAAAAGCAACAATTTTCTCTAATGAACAATGCAAATACTTCATTTAAACTAGTATAGTATTTTTACATGGTTTCAGAATTAACCATGTTTCTTTAAACCAGTTGGAAGAAAGAAATGTGCGTTTCTGGTTTTTGCTTTTGTTTGCTTGTTTTGAGGTACTGTCTTATTTTATAACTCAGGCCAGCCTTGACCTCACTATACAGCTGAGGATGGCCTTGAACTAAGAAATATGTTGTTCTTAACCAATCAAAATACCAGATCACTCAATATACCAGACCAAATAGTTCATATCATTTCACAGGAAATTTTTTTCTATACTTCACTAGCAGTTGTACTTCTAAAAACAAACAGCTACACCTCGAAAGTTTTAAGGTGCTAAAAATTAGGTTGTCTAAGATCAACTTTCTGACACATCAGTAAATCAATGTAAATAGAAAATAGCATTGGTATCTGAGACTCTGGATAGTGGGTGTTTCTCAATCTAAGGCCCAAATTACCTGATTGCAGGTGTTGATGTCAATGCCCCCTTTCAGATACTCCACAACTTTGTCCAGGTTGCCTGCTCTGGCAGCGCGAAGGAAGCTGGCATTGCTGTCAGACTGTAAGAGAAAGAAAAGGCCTTTGGTGAATCACGCGGAGCATCAAATCCACCAAAAACAAGAAGACAGGAGTGGTAACCCTGCACACGGAGCATCAAATGCACCAAAAACAAGAAGACAGGAGTGGTAACCCTGCACACGGAGCATCAAATGCACCAAAAACAAGAAGACAGGAGTGGTAACCCTGCACACGGAGCATCAAATCCACCAAAAACAAGAAGACAGGAGTGGTAACCCTGTACACTAGACAAGCTTCAGCTGAGGACTCTCTCAGGGCTGGCTTTAAAACACTGAGGTATCTATCAGTGTACCAGTCTGTCACTCATCGCATAAGGCAGCAACCACAGAGCAGTTTAAGGATGCTTGGCATCCATGAGAAACACACCGTCCATATAAAACTACAAAGGAACCATCAAAATAAAAACAACCATTACTGCTTTATTCCTAATCTTCAGCCAAACCAATGATGAATTTACACTATGCAAAATTCAACTGTCATCCATTGTAGACCTTTTTCCATGCTTGAGTGTCACGTGCAAGGGTGGGTGGGGATGGACATGTGAGGGGGCGTGCATGAACATGTGAACATGAAGCCCTGGGGTTGATGTAAGGTGTCTTGTCCCATGGCCACTTTACTTTCTATTTTCTATTTTATTTATGGTGGTGGGGTCCGTCCCTTGAAGAAATGAAAGCTTTCCAAAGGGTTAATCTACTGAGTCTGCCTGCCCTTGGGCTCCTCTTCCTCTGTCTCCACAGCACTGGGATTACAGGGGCCATTATGTCTGCTAAGATTTTTTTATGTACTTTTACTTATCCACTTTACCTTCTGCTCACTGTCTTCCTAGTAACCCTCCCACAGTCCTCCCCCATCTCCTCCCCTTCTCCTCTGAGCAGGTGGGGGCTCTCCTGGGTATCCCCCCACCCTGGCACTTCAAGTCTCTTCGAGGCTCTTCCTCTCCC
The DNA here is from genome assembly GCF_947179515.1 of Apodemus sylvaticus. Lineage (NCBI taxonomy): Eukaryota > Metazoa > Chordata > Mammalia > Rodentia > Muridae > Apodemus > Apodemus sylvaticus. The sequence goes on along the minus strand of NC_067475.1, from coordinate 35,478,809 downwards.
ACTGAAGAAGAGAACTTCTAGAGGTATCACCAACTTTGACCTTGAGCTGAACTACAGAGCAATAGTGATTAAAAAAAAAACTGTGTGGTATTGATATAGAAACAGACACACTGATCAATGGAATCGAATCAAAGACCCAGAAATAGACTGACATACCTACAAACACTTCATTTTTGATAGAGAAGCCAAAACCATACAATGGAAAAAAGAAAGCATCTTCAACAAATGGGGAAGCCTTCTAAGATTTTTATGTGCGCTCTGGGGATCCTGGTTCTGGTCTTCTACTTGTACAAGTGTGTCACATGGTGGGCCATCTCCACAGTCCTTGTCCATTTGCTTTCACACTGGGCTTTTAGTGAACTGACACTGAACCCAATGGCAAGTCAAAAAAAAATAAGAATTTTAAAACTAGATGAAACTACAGCTGCTTGGCCTCCTCTTTCTCCTCCTTTACTGTGAGTTTCAGACGACTCAGCGGAAGAACGCCGAGCTGGGGTCACTACAGTTGTCCAGCCTCATGTTGAGAGCCTAAGATGTTTTGAAGAGCAGGGGAAGCATTCGCTGGCAGGTGTGCACTAGGCTAATGCAAATTATGTACTCCTAGTGGTTTGGAGAAAACATTGTTAAATGTGAACCAGCTGACATAATACCAGACTGAAATATCTTGGTAAAGATGATAGCTCTCTGGACGGAGACTGTGTTTTAAGTTTTTCATCTTAGCACAGTCTCCACAAATCTGATCCTGGGAAAATCATCTCATTTGCCTCTCGAAAAGTGCCAGGATGGGGTGGGGGGGATACTCAGGGGAGGCCCCACCTGCTCGGAGGAAAGGGGGAGGTGGGATGTGAGAAGGATTGTGGGAGGGGTGACCAGGAAGTGGGCAGTGGGTGGGATGTAAAGTGACTGAGCAAAAGGCAGAGTTACACCATCTCCCCAGGCTTGGATAAATATTCTGACTTTTAAACCCTAACAAAATAATGACAATAACCTTTTGTTAGGGTTCAAGGCTCTTACATAACTATTGTAAATTTTCTTGGAGTATAATATCTGGCCAGAGAGAAAAGGGGTCTAAAGAGGGATGTAATTCTCATATTTGGATGTGAGAGCTGAGTCTGATGACTTGCATTTTCTCTCAGGTTTGTGGACACTCTCCTTAGCAGATTGCAAAGCTCCCTTCCCTCAAAGAAACTACACTTGGCAGGGGTTCTTGGCACACTCCCGTCAAAGCTGTTTTTTAGAGTTGGGATGATGGGCAGGTAATAGAATTGGGAATATTTTCTCAGGAAGTTTCAAATACATGAGTGCTTGCACGTCGTTAAGTGATTTACACACAGGAACCCTGAAAAGCTAAGAAATGAATGACCTCACATCAGTCTGAGTACCACATGGGTGACAGGTTTCCAAGTCACACAGATGCTTAAGAGTTGAGAGGCATGGTTGAAATCTAGACATCCCAAAGCATGCTCTGCTTCTTTGGAAATGCCTCCCTGTGTGGACAGTGTGGAAACGGTCTCCTTCCCAGGAAGCCTCATGCTGCATTCTTCCTGAAAGCCGTGCGCATGGCAGGGCGCCCTGAGTCCATCTGCAATGCGGGGACTGAATTGTGACTCACTTTAAAATGCTTCCTCTGTGAAATTATTTTGCTGTTTTCAGCTAATGCTAAACTCCAGCAGGATTTTCCCTTCCAGGTTTCTGGCTACATCACTTAAGGATAGCTCAGTGTTCCACAAGGCACTATGAAGAGCTCATAAAAAAATCTTAATTTTTACTATAAATCAATGAAAATAAAATATGACCTCCCACATGTAAAATATAAAAACATTATGTAAACACAGTTTTTTTCCAAAATAAACCTCATTAAAAACTGAGTCAACAAAATACTTCCAATTTGTGCATGAAGCAACTAATTGTAGGTAATATTTATTGTTTATTGTGCAGCAAGAAAAGAGCTAAAGGAGCCATTTTTGCATCAGATAATCAGTATCCATAGTAAAAGCATAAAAAAAAAAAAACCTGAGATGTCATTATGAGAAAAGATGCCTAGAAGTTTCTTAGGTCATATGATTACTCGGGGATGGGAGAGATTCAAGATTAATTTCACGTTTTATCAGACTCAGAGTCTGAAACCTTTTCTCCTCTTCTGCTCCCCAGCTGTGCAAACTATCAAAGTGGAAAACACTGCAGATTCCTCACTGTTAGCTGGGTTCATTTCCTTTGGCACGCCCACGCCTACTCCTTAGTCTGCATGTTCTCTGTAAGCTAGAGCATTTATGACATCAGTTCGGCATAAGGAATTCTGACCCGCCATCTCTGCTTCTACCTCTTCCTATCTGCAACTAGCGAAAACTTAAGATCTGAGTGAGAAAAACCCAGAAGCTTGTTCATTCAGGAAGAAAGAGAAAATTGGCATCTTATAGCCATCATTAAAAAGCTATTCAGGAAGGCTGTTAAGTCTCCGGTTAACAGGCACTTGCTGTTCTTCCAGAAGACCCACAACTACTTCCCAGCATCCACATACTCTATTCCAGCCTTTGTGTGCACTCACACACATGTAGCATACACCCGCACAAACACGCACATATATGTAAATACAAATTAATCTTTTATTTTTAGGAGACAATCTACAGAAGCGCCAGGAAGACCACCAGGACATCAGCCAAGTTTCTCTGAGGAATGGGCAGGTGGCAGGTGCTTTGGCTGTTACAGAGTATTTTCATAACTGGTTGTCTCCTGAGTTAATTAAAAAAAAAAAGTGGATACAAGTTTAAGACTTAGGCCAAAGCCCTGGAATTAAGCAAATAAAATTACTAGTGTTATAGTAAATGTATATATAGTAAATGTATCATTTTGCCAGCTGCTATCAGCTGTTCAATACATGTGAAATTTTTCTCTAACTCCATGAAAGGACTCAGTTTTCCCAAAGTGAGAAATGAAATAAATAAAACTGTCACTATCGTGTGGTTCAAAACATAAATTTTGAGGACAGAATTAAAATGGACTTTCAAAATTTGCATAAAGAAAGAATGAACTATATTGAGGTTCAAATGCATACTCTCTTCTCCTTGTATATACACATTGACACATGTACATGTCAAAACACTGTGTTCTACAATGGGGTCAATCTGTGATTACAGCTCTTGGCAAAACAGATTTAGACAACAGGAGCCTAGTTACTTTTAATCAATAAGGAGATAAAAGAGGATTCAAACACACACACACACACACACACACCCCGAGGGGGAGGGGAGGGAAGAAGAAGACAGGGGGAGAGGAGGAAGGGGAGAAGAGGAGAAGGGACAATAGGAGAGGGGAGGCGAGGGAAGGAGAGACATTTTTGCCAGTTTGCCCTTCCCCTCCAAGGATTAGCTGGAGGAAAGCAAACTTTCAAAGCAGTTGTCTTTTTTTACACAGGAAAGTTCTCACTTCAAAGCTCAATAAAGTAAAAAGAAGCAACAGCAATTCCTCAGGGAGAAGGTCTAGACAAACCAGAGACTAACCCCTCTCTCTGTTTTGCTGATTTGTATCTGTCCCTAGGACCCTCAAACCCTGTAACCAACTCTACTTCCCTCTATAAAGCTTCATTCTCTGGAAGTAATTCAAATGTTCAGTCCTGCCTATTTTATTATTCAACATATGGTTTTCATTAAGTGTGTCTGCTTTATAACCTTCGTGTGACATCTTTAGCCAAAAACAAAAGGCTTCCTCTTCAATTTGTCTTGACACAGTTCCATTTCTGTATCTGAGTATCAGCAAAATAGGACTTTCCTTGAAGCCAGCATGAACATGAGGAGGACTGCGTGTTTCCAAGTCCTGTTACATACCAAAGGAATGCTTCACCAATGTCTCAGAGCCCATGACTCTACGCAGATTTAAAAGTAAATATACTTATTATTAGGTTATTTCAATGCTAATCTAATGAGAAAAATAAGGAATATTTCAGGTCATGTACACAGCTAACCTATGATAGAGAGCAGCAGACTATTTGGATGCATCCCTCTGTGCTTTTAAATAGTGTCTAACAAGTGAAGTCCAGAGGATGTGTGTGTGTACATGTGTATATGCACACTCATGTGCTTGTGTGTGCATGTGTATGTATGTGTGTATATTTCTGTGTACGTGTGCATGTGTTTGTCTCTGTGTGTGTGTACTTCTGTGTGTCTTTGTGTGTATGCATGAATGTGTCTGTCTCTCTGTGTGTGAGTGTGTGTGTGTGTGTGTGTGTGTGTACTCTATGTGATAAGATTTGCTGTAGCACAGAAAGAAAAGAATGCTCTCACCGTCTAGTCATGAGACATGGCAAGATAGTTACGATCCTGACAAATTCACAAAGCCTGAAGGACAATAAGTATGCAAAGACACACAATGCCAACATCATCTTTGCATGGTCAACTTACATATATCACTAGCTGCAAGTGTAGAAGATACGCACTGAGAAACAGTTCTCAGAATTAGCTTTTACTTGGGTTCAACTCTAGCTTTACTTGGATTGATTATTCATCTCCATCAAACACTCATTTCATTTCAAGCCAATAAGGAAAATTTGAAAAGATTGTCAAGGTTGTTTTGATTTGCATTTCCCTGATAACTGCGGATGGTGAACAGGTCTTTAGGTGCTTCTCAGTCATTCGGTATTCCTCAGTTGAGAATTCTTTGTTTAGTTCTGTACACCATTTTAAATTGGGTTATTTGGTTTTCTGGAGGCTAACTCCTTGAGATTCTACCTCATTCCAGTCAGAATGGCTAAGATCAAAAACTCAGGTGACAGCAGATGGTGGAGAGGATGTGGGGAAAGAGGAACACTCCTCCATTGCTGGTGGGATTGCAAGCTGGTACAACCACTCTGGAAATCAGTTTGGCGGTACATCAGAAAGTTGGACATAGTATTACCAAAGGATCCAGCTATACCACTCCTGGGCATATACCCATAAGATGTTCCAACATGTAATAAGGACACATGCTCCACTATGTTTATAGCAGCCTTATTTAAAATAGCCAGAAGCTGGAAAGAACCCAGATGTCCCTCAACAGAGGAATGGATACAGAAAATGTGGTACATTTATACAATGGAATCCTACTTAGCTATTAAAAACAACGAATTCATGAAATTCTTAGGCAAATGGATGGAACTAGAAAATATCATCCTTAGATTAGTAAGGTAACCAAATCACAAAAAAACCCACACATGGTATGTACTCCCTGATAAGTGGATATTAGCTCAGATGTTTGGAATACTCAAGATAAAATGCACAGACCACATAAAGCTTAAGAAGGAAGACCAAAGTGTGTTTACTTTGGTCCTTCTTAGATAGGGTACAAAATACCCATGGGAGGAAATACAGAGACAAAACGTGGAGCAGAGACTGAAGGAAAGACCATCCAGAAACTGCCCCACCTGGGTATCCATCCCATATACAGTTAGCAAACCCAGACACTATTGTGTATTCCAACAAATGCTTGCTGACAGGAGCCTGATATAGCTATTTCCAGAGAGGCCCTGCCAGTGCTTGACAAATACAGAAGGGATGCTCTCAGCCAGCCATTGAACTGAACACAAGGTCCCCAATAGAGGAGCTAGAGAAAGGACCCAAGGAACTGAAGGCATTTACAACCCCATAGGAGGAACAACAATATGAAACAACCAATACCTCCAGAGTTCCCAGGGACTTAATCACCAACCAAAGAGTACACATGGAGGGACTCATGGCTCCATCCACATGGGTAGCAAAGGATGGACTGGTCTGACATCCAGGAGAGGAGAGGCCCTTGAACCCATGAAGGCTCATTGAGTCAGGGTAGGGGAATGCCAGGTCAGGGAAGTGGGAGTGGGTGGGTTAGTGAGCAGGGGAGGGCACATGGCATAGGGGGTTTTCAAAGGGGAAAGAAGGACAGGGGATAGCATTTGATATGTAAATAAAGACAATATCTAATAAAAAAAGGAAAAGATTGTCAAGTGTTATGCCAGCAAAGTTTCTTTAATTGCTGTAAGTTTCATTATCCTGAAGCAGGAAACTTGTTAATATTATTAAACTTTTTAATACTATTGTTTCCAGGATGATTAATAAAAGGGTGGTCTATATAGTGATTTTACTGATGCTGACTTATAAATATAGTAAGCTAAATGTTGGATTCTGAGGTCATACCTTGTAAATCCTTTTTTTATTAGTTATATTCTCTATTTACATTTCAAATGATTTCTCCTTTCCTGCCCCCAGAAAGTCCCATAAGCCATCTCCCCTCCCCTGTTCCCCAATCAACCCCCTCCTGCTTCCCTGTAACTCCTAATCAGAATATTTGTGCTTAGCTTTAGATATTTTGGTTCGTTCTACTAAATGAGTGCCATGTATTTGAATGCTATTAAAAAACACTCTCTTTCTAGTAAGACTTTCCTTCTGACAATAGAATAATACAATAGACACATAGAAGCTGGTTTTGCTGGAGATACTGATGCATGACTCTGCCTAGGTGCAAGACTTGTCTATCTCACCCATGTCAAGCCTAAAACTATACAGCTATAAGCCAGTATTCTAAACCTGCGTCACCTTGAGTTCCAGGACCAGCCAAGCCTCCCTGAATGCCAACCTCCCAAAAAGGGCAATTATCTGATAAGACAGGAGAGTTCCCTGGTCATCTTGGGGGAACCAAGTAGATCTCCTCAAGCAACAGCAATGACAGTTTTTAGTCATATTACAGGACAACCAAGAAAATGATCAAGGTCAAGAAAACTTAGTGACTGACATATATGGGTGAGTGAGGAATCCCAATGTGAACACTAGGAAAATAAGCCATTTGACTGAGGCTTTTACTGTAGCTTCTCAGGTCTCTGCTTAGAACAGAGTAAGCTAAAGCCCACATTCAACAAATGCTGAACTTTATGACTGGAAGAGTTTTGTATAAGATTTTTTTTTATTTTATGTCCATGATTATTTGCCTATATATATGTATGTACAGTACACGTGTGCCTGGTAACTACATAGGGCAAAAATGGCATTAGAGCCACTAGAAGTGGAGTTTCCAATGATTGTGAGTTACTGCATGGGTGCTAGGAACTGAACAGAAGTTCTGTGCAAGAGCAGCAGGTAGCCATGTATAGTGAGCCTTGCCTTTAATCCCAGCACTGGAGAGGCAGTACACCTCTGGGAGATTGATATTGCCTGCTTTACATAGCAAGCTCCAGGTCAGCCATTGCTACATAATAAAATCCTGTTGCAGGAGAACGGGAGATCCTCTCAACCTCTAAGCCATCTCTCCTGCTCCTACACTGAGCGTTAATTAATGCAGCTACATTCTGTTGCTGTTGAAACATTCCTCAGACACCAACTGAGGATCTCCGACTGATACTGTTTAGATAAAAAGGATAGGTATTTTTATTCTTTTCTTTTCATATCTTATGTATTCCAGCTTGGCCTTGAACCTACTATGTAGCCAAGAATGACCTGCCTTCATGGCAAGAGGGCTGGGATTGTAGGCATGGGCCAATTGGCTTATGTGATTGCTCCACGCCTGTTAGCCGAGGACTCTAACAACTGAGCTACCTCACCAGCCCTCAAAACCATCTTAATACAAATCCTGTACCTAATCATGTTCCTAACTTCTAATCATGTTCCTAACTTCTAGCCAGGCAGTTCTGCTGAGAACGTTCTACCTGCATCAACTCATTACGCCTAGAATGACCACGCAAAGGTATCCAGCAAACTTCCAAGACATGCATACAAATCCAAAGTAATTCCCTGTTGGATCTTCACTAGCCAGGAAGAGTTTGTTTTATAAATGAATAATCATCAACTTTGGTCATGGATAGAGAGTGAGTCACGTTACAGCAGTTTGACATTTTAAAATATGTCGGAATGAGATGCTTTTCATTCCCCGGTTACTCCGTGTGTTAAGATATTACAGCGTAAAAAAAGATATTACAGCATAAAAAAAGATATTACAGCGTAAAAAAGATATTACAGCATATTTTCCAGGAAGGACATTAAAATGTACCCCAACGAAATGCATTGTGATGAGGATAAATGGATGTAAACTAAGCATATCTCCTTTTACATCTTACAACTCTCGTGATATGAAAAAATAAAAATAAATAAATAAATACAGACAGACAGACCCAATCAAGTGAAAATGTCCTTCATTGATGTTTTATCATACTAGATGTCCTGCAGTGCTAATTCACTACTGTCCCCTGAGATAGGCAATGTGATTTTTATCCCCATAGGTCTGATTACTCTCTGGCTTCAGAGACCATCTGCCTGAAAGCAGACATCCATCAGTCAGAAGCGGCTTCGTAGCACAGCACAGACGGCCGGCCCCGCAGACAGCATAGTCTAACCTAGATTGCTTTTTTCACATTGAATTTTTCAAGGTTGAAGCAAGTATCAAATCTTGAAGTAAACCCGCCCCTATGACTTCCCTGACATTATAGCCACTACTTTAAAAGAACCTGCATAGATTTTATTTTTTGTCGTGATGTGCTTCCTTAAGCTAGTGATTTTGTGGCCCCAACTGAGATGGGCATGGAAAAATACAAAGTGTAAAGGCTTTTGTTTACAATACTCAGGAATCTGCCTCTAATTACCAGTGAGACTGACTTTTCTAAAGGGTATCACATAAGCACAGGCAACAACCACACATCACAATATCAGGACTCAAAAAAATTCTGAACTCAAATTTTAATTTTTGAAAATATTAACATCTACACTGGACTAGCATAAAAACTCAAATTCATTATTTGTATAGTATCATTTCTTGTACCATAGCAATGTTTTAATTTTCTGTGAATAATAAGCCCACAAATTGTTTTTGCAATCCTTGGAGTTCCTGGCTTATTTTTACATCTTTCTAATTATTAGGTGTCTGAAATTTCAGTATGATAATTATGCTTTTTATTAGAAATCATGTATTTGTCTCTAATACCATTCATGGATCTGTTATTAAGCTCATTGCTTCTACAGGATGTCAAGAGCTCATCTTTCTAATGCCCATTTAATTGTTGAAAACATATTCAGTTATCCCATTTGCTGAAGTATGTGGGTTTTACCAGGGAATGAGCAGTTCTCCAATGTCTTTGCAAACTTGTCACAGTCCACATGAATGCAGAATATAAACAATCAACTCTAGAAGGGAAAAGCAGAATTCTAGTATGCCAGAACTATGTTAATTTAAGCACATAAAATTCTTTTACATCTATTTTTTTCCTTAACCATGTCAGTCCAGAATCAAGAAACCTAATGTTATGATAAGTGGCTATTAGCCTAGAAGTTTGGAATACCCAAGACACAATTCTCTTATCAAATGATGTCCAAGAAGGAGAAAGAACAAAGTATGGATACTTTAGTCCTTCTTAGAAGGAGGAACAAAATACCCACAGAAGATACAGAGACAAAGTGTGGAGTGGAGTAAAGTCTGAAGGAAAGACCATCCAGATACTAGCTCACCTAGGAATCCATCCCATATACTATTACAAAATCCAGACACTATTGTGGATGCCCACAAGTGCTTGCTGACAGGAGCCAGATATAGCTGTCACCTGGGAGGCTCTGCTAGTGCATGACAAATACAGAGGGGGAAACTCTCAGCCAGCCATTGAACTGAGCATCAGGTCCACAATGGAGGAGCTAGAGAAAGAACCAAAGGAGCTGAAGGAGTTTGCAGCACCATAGGAAGAACAACAATATGAGTCACCAAGTACTCCCAGAGCTCCTAGAGACAAAACTATCAACCTAAGAGTACACTTGGAGTTACCCATGGCCCCAGACACATCAACAGCAGAAGATAATCTTGTTAGATACCAAATGGGGGAAAGGCCCTTGGTCCTGGAAAGACTTGATACCGTAGTGTAGAGGAATACCAGGACAAGGAAGTGGGTTGATTGGGGAAGGGGGAGATGGCTTATGGGATTTTTGGAGGAGGGGGGAACCAGGAAAGGGTACAACATTTGAAGTGTAAAGAAAGAATATACCTAATTTAAAAGAAAGAAAGAAAGAAAAGAAAGAAAGAAAGAAAAAAAAGAAAAAAAGAAAAGAAAGAAAAGAAAGAAAAGGAAGAAAAGAAAGAAAAGAAAGAAAAGAAAGGAAGAAAGGAAGAAAGAAAGAAAGCATGAAAGAATTTGATAAAAAAAGAAACCTAATGCTAAATTTAAAACAACAAAAGAAGAAAGACACCTGTATTATGTGTACCATCAGAAAAGGAAATTATTCCCCAGTATGACTCACTACATTAATGTGTTTAAAATTCCTGACAGGATACATGGCTATACCAATCTATTTGTCAATAGCTGGTTGTTCTGAAGTACCTACTCTGTGCCATGTGGTTATGCGTTAAAGAGTAAATGAAGAACTAAGATGATCCTTCTTGCTCTCATCCTTACTTTCACATAAACAAAAACAGGGGCAAGAGCAGCATGTTTGATGCAGGGTTCTGAAGATGACGGGCAAAGCCATGGCTAGCACAGAACCAGCCGGTGCATCATCAGATGAATAAGAAAGGACTCACTGCTCTGCCTTTAGAAGGGACTACAGACCATCTGCCCATACCTAGAGGATATGCAGAAAGTACTGATTGACAGAACAGAAATTCTCTGCGCATCGGTGTGCATGTGTACTAGTGAAACTGCAAACGGCTTCTGTAAAGGATATGTACCCCACGTTGAGCACACTGATAGGTCCCACAGCTGTCATTTCCCCCATGAAGCCAAGATACAACTGAGAGACCACTTCCTCCTCCCAGGGTAGAACCTGCTGTCTTTCCAAACTTAACCCTTGTGCCATAAATTTCAATCAACAGGAATGGCTTGCACAATTTAATTTTAACTCAATGCACTTCTCTGGGAGTGTGGCGGGGCAGGGTATGTAATCTTACAATCAGAGATAAAATGGAGAATTGGCTTGGAGAAGAATGCATATGGCAAATGACAACATGTGACACAGCAGTTGGGAAAGGCTTAGAGAATCAAGTATCCTAAATTCACAAAGCATTCAGCTTTTCCTCTTATCAGTATAGCCTGTATACTGCAGTGAGTTCTATTGGAGCTCAATAAAACTCCCTAAAGTTATCACTGCACTGCAAAGAAATTAGTTAGGATATCCCATTTTCATTATTGATCGTTGATGAAGAACAGTCGACAGTAGATCCCCTTTGTCCTGTCACTACATTTGTAAAAGTAAGAGATACTGAGAAGTGCGTAGAGAGAAAGCTGCGATCCTGTCATTTCTGGCTGGCCTTGTGTAAAACAGGAAATCACCGTGAGAAGCACAACTTGGTGAGCACACAGGGTCACACTCAGCCATGTGCCCCTAGGCGCGAACCACTTTTATTTTCTAAGTTTCCCCACCAACGGTATGCAATGTTTAGATAACGAAGATTCCTCACCGTTATCTAAACATTGCTTAAAAGCAAAATACAGCTTTCAGGATAACACTGACTGTGTCCAGTAGTTATCTTGTAGCATCAGTAAGATTTACCCTGACCCAGGCCTTCTTTCTGTGGTTGCAATTTTAAACAAGAGAATTAATTATAATATGTTTTATGGACTGCATTTGTTTTAAGGAAGTAGTTGCCAAACATGTTTAATAATTTTTCATCACTCCTGTGAGTGTGTGTGTGTGTGTGTGTGTGATATAAATATAGATATATAGATAAGAATGCAGCTATAGTGACTTGCTAATGACAAATATTTTCTTAGCAAACACAGCATTCTGATAGGAATCTATCTTCCCTCTACTCCTCTATCCACTTATAAGGCTAAGAAAGAACTCAACCTGGTTTTGTGTGCATGTTTTGGCTGTCCCACTAGATCCTGAGTACCTTGAGGGAATAAACAATATGCACTTAGGTTATTTTTTTCCTGTGTTGTACTACAATATAAACAGTAGCCTCAGTAAATGTCAAATACATTCATAATCTTACTTAATCTTCATAATCTTCTCAAATGAGGAAACCTGGGATCAATGGGCCTGTGCCACTCGCCTGTGGATTTGGGGGTAAAACGTGGTAGAACTGTGAGTGAGCCCTGTCTTGCTAGAGAGACCCCCGTTCACTACACCTCACCAGATACTGTCATCAGTACTGAGTATTAGTCCTCTGTTGACTGGGGAACAGGTGGATACTACCACCACATTCCTGGGACAGTGTTCATTCCGATCCTCTCGTGCCCAATTCCCTTTCTTGTCTTGGGTCAGAGCCAGCAGTTTGGACTGTATCCAAAATGAAAAGGATGATTTTGTTTTTGTGGTGGAGCTAACAGGATAGTTGTAAGTCCTAAGGACTCAACTGCATTACTTCAAAATGCTACTGCATGTTACAGTCCACACATAAAACTAGAGGAATGTTGCCATCACAACCGTCACTATTAGTGTGAAAGGAAAAGGCCTTCCAAGCCACCTCACACTGGTGGCTTCAAAGATGGCCATTTAGTCCTGTTTCTTAGGCAGCATGAAAATTTCCAATGTGTATGCAAGAGTGCTTCCCTGAGAGGGATTGCTTCCAGAAGCTTCCAGAACCTCTCTCAGCTGTTCTTAATTAACTCCACCTGCTGTTTAAAGGTGATCACACTTTCAAGAAATGACAGTAGTAAATTTCCATTTAATGGTGAAAATGTATTTATAAGTCTCTCCTCCAAACTGATTTTAATTCTAAATAAATCCCTTCTCAGCCTTTTGGCTAAGATCAAGTGTAGTCTAAATAAATGAAATGGCTTGTCAGGAACATGAGGAAGTATACGAAGATATAAAAGAATATGCGTGAGACATGAAAAATATAAATTGTTAAAGTAAGGAACTATTATGACTTCAACAATTTTTTTAAATTCAGTTTTCAGATGTTCTAATATGAGCCTATTTATATGTGCCTATATGTGTTTATAATTTTCCATCCTTTTTGAGATATGGGAGATTATTAAAAGCAAAAAATTAATGAAAGAACAGAAACAAAGTGGATCTCTATAAGTTTAAGGCTGGCCTTCCTATATTATAAAGACAGGATGTGACACAATCTCAAACAAATGAACAACAATTCTATATGTAAAATTTGAAAAACTGGCCAATTTTTGTTAACTTGTTTTAGGAATCAGTTGCATTTGTGTTATTAATAATAAAGCTAATGTTAATGAAATCTATCCTGAATGATAGAAGTGGCAGTCCTCACTGACCTCCAAGCCATTTAAAATGAACTATAACAAAATGTTAAAAAAAAAAAAAGGAAGGAAGGAAGGAGGAAGGGAAGAAGAGAGGAGAGGGGAGGAGACAATGAAATTTAGTATTTACTATCTTGTATTGCATTGATTCAATATCTAATTTTACAGTGGCCAATTAAAACTATATGGAATGGAAGATAAAATAGAGAGGGAAGAGAAGGGGTAAGAGAGGGAACTTGAGAGCTAAAACTAAGGGCCAATGGAGGCACTCATTCGGAAACCAGAAGCTTCTTAAAGTGTATACGTATATGAAAGAGATTTAAATATAATTGCTAACTACTGGAAGAAGTCGTACCCCATCTGAACATCTCTTCCCACCAAATGAAACCTCCAGTGCCAATAATGGGTTACATCTAATAATGCTGTTGGTCAAAAATGCCCTGGAAACCCTCAATCTAGATTATTTACAAAGCTATCACTTGCTCTCTACAAACAGCAATAGAATATGACCTTATTGCTTAAGATAATACCTGTATAATTCAGTGCACACAGAAAAAGTGGGGCTGACACCTACATAGGAACTTCACCCTTATGGACTAGTGTTCATATTACTGTAAGGTATTCTGTACACAACCAGAGGAGAAAGATGAACACAAACTCGTTTTAGAGGGCCAACATTGCAGCCCTCTTAACTACAATGGTTACCTGACTGCGAGATACACGATTGTAATAGTGGCACAAAAGTTGTGGAGTACCCAACCACTATCTGATGAATTGACACCCATGCCCAGCCCTGCTAGGGTGGCCAAGAACCTGAGAGAGGATATGTCATGGACCCAGGGGAAAACCAAGTACTACTGCTCTGCTAATAGGAAAATAGCAATAAATGACTGCTAATGACATTCTGCTATACTCATGGATTGCTGCCTCCCTCAGCCATCATCAGAAACAATTCCTCCTACAATAGATGGAAATAAATACAGAGACCTGCCACTGAACAGTGCAAAGAGAGTGAGAGGTCTTTGAATGCTCAGTCCTAAATAGCATGTCACCATCAAATCCTTCTTGGAGCTCAGAGAACTCTGCAGAAGAGGAGACAGAAAATCTGTAAGAGCTCATAGGGGTAGAAGACACCAAGGAAACCAAGCCCCTCTAGAAACAACAGGGTTGGTGCACATATGAACTCATAGAAACTGTGGCAGTGCACACAGATCGTACACATGGCTAAGCCAGATGGGATCCCAGCACTGAGAGGAGAAAAGGACGCACGCCCTAATGCCTCACCCAGGATTGTCTCAAGTTGAAAACACTCTCCAAAGGAAAAATTAATTTTTTCCAATGTAATCTCACTGGGTATACAAAGCACTCTTAAGGCCAGTTGCCTTGTCCAGCAATAGATACCAACTCAAAACAAACTAAAGTATTGGAGGATTATTTTGTCTCATAATCCTTACTTAGGCTTTTTTCCCCCTTCTATGTCTTTTGTTATGTTTCTCGTTGTGTTTTGTTATAGTTTCTGATTGTCTTTTTGTGAGATGTCTGTGTGTGCAAATGTATGTTTCTCTGTATCTGTATGTGTTTCCTGTGGTTTTTTTTCTTTGATTTTCTTTCTAGTTTTTGGTTGGTTGGTTTTATACAGATTTGTTAGTGTTTTATTTTATTATTATTATTATTATTTAGATGTCATCTTATTTTCTGAGAAAGAGGAAGAAAGGGTGTAGATTTGGGTAGGTGGGGAGATGGGATCATCTAGGAGGAGTTGGGAAAGGAAAAACCCTATTCAGACTTTATTGCACAAAGTCAAACCATATATATGGGTTTTCTATCTCATATATTTCTATTAAATGAAGTACAATTTGCCCAGAAGCTGTCTGAGTACTCTGTACCATGAGTCCCTCTGTAGCAAACGATGACCTAATGTTGCAAACAGTACTCTCTTACAATAAGTTGCTGAGCCCAGGCCAAACAGCAGCTGAGCTTGTCACAGTCTCAGGCTACTAGCTGATCAGACGATGGCCAGAGGAAGTAATGACTTCTCATGCCAGGCTCTAACAAGGCTAGTACAGTGACGTAGCTGATTCCAAACAGGACTTCTTTTTTTCTTTTCTTTTTCTTTTTCAAGATTTATTTATTTATTTATTTATTTATTTATTTATTTATTTATTTTAATGAATACACTGTAGCTGTCTTCTGACACACCAGAAGAAGGCATCAGATCTCATTACAGATAGTTGTGAACCACCACGTGGTTGCTGGGAATTGAACTCATGACCTCTGGAAGAGTAGTCAGTGCTCTTAACCATTGAGCCATCTCTCCAGCAAGACTTCTTTTTTTCTATCCATACTTCCTACCTGGATGTTCCTGAGTCCAGCCCTGGCTCTGGGTTGATTCATCAGGTGCTCTTTGCTGAAACAAACTAACTCTAATATGTCGCTGCTTTTCCTTTTAACAGTTGATGTGCTAAGAACTTTTAATTGAGGCCAAAGATATCTGTTAATCATCTCTCATGTTCTCTCTCTCTCTCTCTCTCTCTCTCTCTCTCTCTCTCTCTCTCTGTGTGTGTGTGTGTGTGTGTGTGTGTGTGTGTGTGTGTGTGTGTAATGCTTTGAATTAAACAATGGACTTCAATTCCAAGGAAGTAACAAATCATTCGGAACACCATTGTTATTCAAAGAGTGCAACAATGAAGTAAAATTCAAATTTCTAAAGCTTTGGAAACACATATTCCTAACGTCTTTAACGCTGCTGTGCGGGGACTTCTGATGAGAACTAACAAGGTCAGACAATAAATGAAAGTACTCTCTGTAAGTGCACAGAAATTACTTGCTTTTGAGAGTGGAATTTAAGGGTGTTGTAAGCACTGTGGTTTAAAACTTCACTGTGACAAAGAAGAGATCCTTTCTGACTTTTAAGAGGATGCACAAACCTGCAGGGGTCGAGTTTGCTGGCAGAGCATTCTCTGTTCCCACATGCCCCGAGTGGTGTTGGCTTCTTTAATTACCTATAGAGTGTTGCCAAAATGTTGGACAGGAAAGGCTTATTAACATTCTTGTGCCCTTGTGTGCTGACAGTACACACCCAGCCCTGTCTCTTCAGGAAAGTCAGCCCACCACTTTCAACACAAAGTAGTAGTTATCCTACCCGAATTCACTTTCGAGCTACTTAGAGATCATGCGTAATCTTGCTAAACACGTACTCCCTGCTACCATCTGAGCATCAGGTTCCAGAGGTCCCAAGAGTTCCTGCAGTTCTACACCACCACAGGTGATCCTTCATATAAGTTGTTCACAGACAACACTTTGAGAAGTGCTACCTTTAGAAGACTAACTAGACCTTTAATGCTACATATTACACAATGTCAAATATGCTTTTTCAACTAAGCCATCACCAACCATCAAAAGTTACCGTGTGATGAAGCACAGGAGGTTGAATGCCATATGCCAGTGTACTATTTGGTTTTCTTTGATTGAAACAGCGTCTCACTATGTAAGCACTGGCTGTCCTTGATCTCACTCTGTGAACCATGTTGGCCTCAATCTCACTGAGATCCATGTGCCTCTGCCTCTTAAGTGCTGGGATTAAAAGCATGCACCACCACACTTAGCACCCATATGCCATTTTTGAAAAAGAAAAAATCATAGTTGAATGGACAAATTTGCAAAATTCCACCTTACTAATAGAAAATAGTTGATCATATTTTATCCCTTAACAAGCTATGGTGAGTTCACTGAGAGGCTCCCAGCAGGCTCACATGTTTGAACATTTAGTGCCCAGTTTGTGGGGCCTTTGAAGGCTTAGGGGGTGTGGCCTTGCTGGGGCAAGCATTCTTCTATGGACTTGGAGAGTCTGGCGACTTGAGACACTTCTACTTTGCTCATTTCTCCTTTGTGCAGTTCAAGATTCAAGCTCTCTACATTTAGTGGCGGCCATGATAAATAAAAATGTAATGAATAGACATGCTGCAGCTCAGGGCTGTATTTAATAACTGGGAGTTTTCAAAAATGTCTCACAGAGTCTCCTTTACATTATTGCCTTCCTATTGGCTCTGTGGTTCTTCCTCCTTTCTTTAGGAGGTCAACAATCTAGAAAGGTAAGATCCTACAAAAGCAAAATGAAAGAAATAGAACCAGATCGCTTCTATCAAAGTGAGAATTCTTCAGTAGATAATTGACCAACCTCAGCATTTAAGTTTAGTGCTTAAAGTTCAGTGTGTGGTTACTTAATAAATGTAGTCAGTTAGAACATGTGGAGAATGCTACAATATCAGGCAAAACAAAATCTAAGATTATTTCAGTTCCTCCCTTGGTAACTCATTGATGTCAGTAGGCAGAGAAAGAGGAAGAGAATGTTAAGATTCTACATAAACTCTATGCCAGTTGTGAGGCATATGTATTCATTACATTTTTATTGTTGTGATAAAATACCATGACCAAGGCAACTTGTAGGAGAAAGGATTTACTCAGCTTTATTCATAATTCCTCAAAAACACATGCATAATTCCTCAAAAACCGGTTTCCACAAACAATGTCTATTACTAAACCCTTGGCTTTCACGGGGCTTCCACATACAATTGACTTGCCTGAGGTGCCCCTGCAATGGCTGCCTGTCAGGTATTGTGTGATGGTTAAGCTCCTATGAGAAAATAGTTCAGGAAGATACCAAAAAGGGGAAGCTTCCCTGCACTTACAGAAGCCCACACAAATACGACTGAAGTGTTGGAAAGCCAAACCCCTAAGATTTTTATAGTCAACTATGATGTAAAATAGCATAAATTTCAAAGAGACTCAAGTGAAAATAAAGGAATCAGAAAACAAGTGGTTGTTTCCTGTGGCATAATAAATTTAACTGAGGAATGAAATCCGGATCTGGAAATGAGTAAGAGTCACGGCAGATGTCGGCTTGAGAAGGAAGCAAAATATGGTCAAAAAATGAAAGAGCTTCCTCTCCCGTGAATTCTCAGCTCCATCCCAGACATGTGACCTTGAAGAGACACTGCGTACAGTGGAGCTCATCTTATGAAATATGGAAGAAGAAGAAGAAATGGTGCTTTAAAATCAACACGTAGTTCAAATAAAGACAAATGTTTGGTTTGTATGTAATCATCATAAGACTGATATAGAGAGATGTTCCAGATGCTGAGTTAGATATTACTGTTTACATTAAATTATTCCTCTTATAATAATACAATCTTTTACCACATGTCTTGAAACTGCAACTATTGTTCTTTGTGTACAGTGTGCTACATGAGAGAATAACTACTTAAAGAAAACATCTATTGTTTCACAAAATAATATGCAAATTAAAGTCCATTCACTTCTTGAATACAAATTGATAGAATTTCTTAAATTCTTCCTTTAAATCTATATCATGTAACTCCACCATTTTACCACTTCTGCCAGATCTGAGGGCACACTACCTATATCTAGAAAATGCCCACTGTAACATCTGCTTCCTTGGGTGACTTCCAAATTAATTCACTCAGCTTTTCCACAAACATTCCCTAAGTAGGTGGTGGGCACTTTGTTGGTCATGTCAAAGATAAGGTAGCTTGTGCCATATGAATACAACCTAAGCCAATTATCCAAAAATGCTTTTGGTCCATGTCCTCTAGGACACAGTCGGTCTTAAATCTTGGCTTATGTAGCTCTTAATAATCCGATACTTTTTGGCCAAATTTCATTGTTTCTGTGACCAACAGCTGTTATACTGGGAAGAGGGTACATGGTATTTCTAGCTCTCTGTAGCATCACACCACTGGCTTCAAGATTAACTGAGTGCTCTTCAGATGAGTTAAATAAACGTGATGTTTTTACAGACCTTATGAAAACGGAATTGCCAGCTTTGCGTAATCCACAACACCTCGAGATCCAGAATGGAACGTCTACTTGGTCGATCATTGCACATTCCTTCAGACCAAGGCCTGCTCATTCATGCTTACTGAAAGGATAAATAGACTTTCTTCCACACAGCAAGCCAAACTCTAGTTTTAAACAGCTTCCAACATCTACTTCAGCCCCCACCTTCTCCATTAGCAGGAGTGACATTCTGAATATAGAGAGCTAACGGCACTCAGGCACCAACCATCAGTGGGTACTGATACTGGCTGCGACTTTTTGAATTCTGAACCTCTGAATGAATTTCTCATTTTAGCCCTGGGGTTTCAAGATCACCTTGTCAGTTCTCCTTTACCTCAAAGAACATATCAACTTCATAGAAACTCAAGAAGTTACCCTTTTTTGTCCTCTGCATTTAAAAGCTTATGCTTGGGCCAGACAGAGGCAGGCAGGCCTGTGAGTTCAAGGCCAAGCTTGTCTATAGAGTGAGTTCCAGGACAACCAGAGCTACACAGAAAAAACCTGTCATTGGTTTGAAGAAAAAAAAACCAGCTTATCTTTGTTTTGCTCTTGGATTTCTTTTTTTTTAAGATTTATTTTTTTATTTGATATATTATTAATTTACATTTTAAATTATTTCACCTTTTCTGGCTCCCCACTCCCCGAAAGTCCCATAAGCTTGCATTTAATTCTTAAGGTTCCTCTCATTTCCTTCCATGCACTATTTGACCTGAATAATTTTTTCCAGTGCTGAGTTATGGAACCTAGAGTCTAACCTGTACTAGGAAGACCCAACCACTGAGTTACATCTCCAGCCCTGTTGATACTTAAAAGATAAATAAATGGGAAACACATGTACAACTAAAAGACATCAGGGTCATTATTAGCTAATATTCTTGAATGCCCTAAGTATTTTTAAAAGCTCGGGAACATGGCGTTTTTAAACAAGGTATATTATTACAGGATGTATTTTTAACCTCCAACCTCCAAGCACAAGTTCCTTCTTGCCCACCTTATTTTTTTTGCCCTTGGCTCGGCTCTATAGCATTAGAAGAGCTCACTGTGAGATCCGTGGATGTGGCTGATTTAAACTCTGACCCAGATGAAAAACTGCCTGCTCCTAGCTCCCCCTGCCTGGGTGACCTCAGACCAACATTTTCCCTGGAGGAGGGATTTGCTTCCTAAACCTTTCCCTCCTGGCCGGGAAGCACTTGCTCCTCTCTGGCTTTCTGCTTTCCTCTGTCAGCTACAGCACTGCTCTGCAAATTGTATTTTTATTGACAAGCTCTAAGTCCAGGTTTCAGTTTCACTATGATCTAACAAGTCCAAAGATCCGGGTCAGGGTAAAAGCCAAAGAGGACGTGCCTCATAATCGGCGATCACTCCTGGGAACAGCGGAGAGCACAGAAAAGCAAAGTCCTCAGTGGCCTTTACTCAGAAGCCTTCAATATGAAATTGTGGTCAACTTCTGACTCTCCCAGCACCTATCAGCCTGGGCCAACAACACTTCCTTTTAAGTCACAGTGACTCTTTATACACCATGTCATGGGATGATTAAATTCTGGAGGCCAACTTAAATATCCGAGTTTTCCACATTTAAGCCTTTTCGCTGGCGAGCATGATCATCACTAGACCCGTGTCTAAAGTCCTTACTGAAGTTATTCACAAACGACACGAACAATGTCTTTATAGCTAGAACTGAGATTCTAAGTCAGCACATGCATTCAAAATGATGCCCTCTGGCCTAATGAAAGAATGAACTATATAGGAATATATAAATAAGGAAAAGAATTTGGCAGCCTGAGCCTGAGTCTCCACAATACTACTCAAAATCACTCTCTAATGGTGTGGGGGGCTGTGTATGAGTGTGCACACACACAGGGGCACACATATATGCATATTCAGCCTTGGCAAAAGTACAACCTAAAGAGGCAGTGAGTGCAACGCTCCTCTTCGCATGTCAACTCCTAACTACAGAGAAGAAAGAAGAGACCAAAACACTCATAACTACAGTGTTCAGATCAAACAACACCAGACAGTCAGGTGGTGAAATCACATTGATTTTACGTCAGCTTCCTTCCAGGAAGTTGAGAGATTTGACCAATGAGCATCACTGTGGATTCTGAGACCGAGATCCTCCCATCTGTGGCCTAACACTTACCGGTAGGTCAGGCTCTTTGACATCACCACTGTTACAGCCGTAGTAGTCTGGGGTTGTATCCAGTTCCAGCATGTTGCCCTGTGCTCTGACGCTCTTGTTCGCATGGCAAGAGGAGCAGAGAGCAGCGTTCCCCATTGCAGCTCTACAGTCCCTGTAGTCCAAGGGCCTGCCTTCGTCCTGGCCGGGGTTTCCAGGGATCCACTAGCAGAACAGATCCATGATCCCTGGCTCCTGTCCTCAGTGCTCCGACATGTCCCTCACCAGTTTTCCCCATCTGCTGCCTGGCTTGCTGGTGTCAGAGAGAACTCAAAACCCCAGCAACTGTAGCCTGCATTCAGTGACCATTTCCAGTTCAGGGACTGCCAGTCTATTTTTACACCTACCAGGCCAGCTATGCATGTCAATAGAGTGAGGGGGGAGAGGCGGACGGGGAGCAGGGGAGGGGGTGGTATTGTTTTGTTTTTCTCCATGCAAGCAGCCTGCCTCATGCATGGGCTGAAGTTCCTGCTGGGTAAAATGTCTCTCCATAAGAGAAGTTTTGCATTCCTCAATAAATTCCTGGTAATCCTTTGATTTTTTTTCCCCTCCTCTTGGTTCTTGTCCTCACACAAAATACAAACTCTCTTAATAACTCTGCTCCACTGGCATAACACACAACTATCATTTTGTAATTGCTTAAATCAAGAGGCATCCAAAGTGGCTGATATTCCCTTACCTTTCATTGCCAAGCACGGAAAAGAATACAATATTCCCTTTACAATATTCATTGGAAACATATCAGTCATTTGAACCCTGGGTGGAGGTTCTAATTTGTGCGCAGCGTGTCATACCCAGTTAGTGTCTCCATAAGTGCAAACACTTTGATTCTTTTGTAATTATTATTAATTTTTTTATTTTTTATTTGATATATTCTTCTCATTCATTTTTAATATTTGAAAATATCTTCATATATTGCATGAGAAAATGTTCAGCCTGACTTTCAACACAGCACAATCTTTGAGATCATATTATAGGTTTTTGAAATGTTTATTTTGTTTCTCACTAAGATAAATTCTATACACAGATGATTTAGAAGACCAGCCATGATAAAATACAAGGATGTGCTACATATTACTATGGATTTAATACCACTGCCCCCATTAGAAGGAACCTTCTAGGTGCCTGTGCATATAAAAGTCATCTTCTTCAAATACTTTCAAACTATGACAACTGGGAGCTACTGTTTTGGTACAGGACCTCAAGCCAGCTCATTCCAGAGGCTGTGGTGCTAAATTACATTACAGTTTATAAAGATTTTATCCCCACACTACAGTTACTTGAGGGCATCACTATTCAGTGAAATTACTTTCCAATTATAGAAGAAGGTAACTTTTAAAACCAGATTTTTTAAAACTATTGACTGATGCAAAAATGCTACCAAAAATATGTGGACACATTCTCCACTCCATTAAAGAGGAGTGTGTGTGCTCTTAAACACTTCCAATGCTAAAGTGTTATGAGAACGTATACCTGAATACAGTAGCTTGGTTTCAGTAAGAAGGTTAGGCAGGGCATGAGGTGTCAGGGCCAAAGGCTGTCGGTTTGGCTGGATCATTTTATACAGTGGAACAGCTAACTCGTCACAACAGCATTTCTCCCCCAAGGTTCCACACACTTGAGGCATGAGCTACAGGAATCCGGCTGCTTATTATGGGTTTAAGAATTCTCCTCCCTAAAAACTACCGTTTTGACTTTTCTGTCTTTTTTTTCTCTTGGGTTCTCAGAGCTTGGGGAAGATCTACAGTCCACAAAGACTTGTGAGGGATATTTCTTAACTATACATGAGATCATCAGAATCTAAGCCAGGATTTCTGGATGCTGAAAGAGATGGACTCCCCCACACTTTATAATTCATTTAACATTTTTGGAATATAAAAATTCAACATTTGACCTAATGTTTAATATCAAATTATGCAACTTTCAGGGCTGGAAGGAAATTCTACAAACCATCTCTAGGTCTCCTGCTTCATTCTGGAGCTGAGATCTGGAAGTGTACTTCTATATACAAAAAATGGGACATTTACCTACTCCAGCTGTGCTGTGCCAGCGTGAGTCTATTCCCTAGCATCTCATCAGACTGTTGACCAATCTACCTGGTGCCTTGGCTTTTGCTTATTCAACAAGCAGCATCCTGTCCCCGCCCCCAAATCCACACTCACTACCTTTCTTTCTCATGTTTCAATTCACAGTCACCAGAAATTCCATGTTACACCTAAGTCCTTTGCACCTGATTGCTTACCGATTTACTCTAATATCCTCTTGAATGTGGTTGTAACCATTATCACCTTTTCTTCTTTTCTCATATGAGCCTGCTCTATCTCACGTACTTTTTACTTATTTAAGGTGAGATATTTCCTATCTTTAGTAAAACAGTTTCTCTTTTGAAGCTCTGGAAGTCTAGAGTCACATTTTTTTAAAAAACCACTCCCCAAATCTTTTTGCCTTTTGCTGGTTTTTGTTTTTGTTTTGTTTTGTTTTTTGTTTTTTTTTTTTGTTTTTTTGTTTTTGTTTTCCGAGACAGGGTTTCTCTGTGTGGCCCTGGCTGTCCTGGAACTCACTCTGTAGACCAGGCTGGACTCGAACTCAGAAATCAACCTGCTTCTGCCTCCCAAGTGCTGGGATTACAGGCGTGCGCCACCACTGCCCAGCCACCCCCCACATCTAAAATGTCTTAAAACACATGGCTCAGTGGCTGCACAGAAAATATACACCCTCGACGTCTGACTTTCATTTAAATACAAATATACAAAGTGTAAACAGAGACAACAGAGAAATTTACAAAACTTTCCTTTAAAAATACTTTTTTCAACCTAACAGAAGGCATTAGCAATAAACGTGAAGCGAATGAACAAAAGGCAGAGTCTTTTCTCTCTTTAACTAAGGTGTACTGACCTTAACTTCTCTTTTCTGTGTATTAGAACAGACTGCCTATTATATGTTGGAACAGTAACAGTCTGAATAATTTTCACTATGAGACAATTTTCAGTTCATTCTCTGACTTAACAATAAACACCCCTTTTAGTATGGGGGTGAATTTTACTAGAAAGGAAATCATAGTGTGTTGTTGAGTAAAAACAGGGCAGAAGGATATTAAAGGACAAACTCTAAGGTAACCTGTTGGCCACTTCCCACGGAAACATCGTCATTCAAACTTCCTGGTCCTAGTACACTCCCATCACTGGGGCTGCCCAGAAGACAGCACGTGCTAGTGTTCAAATCCCACTGCTGATTAAGAACAGGTCCAGGGGAGGTAAAAAGAAACCCTTCTGACCCTGTGATGGCTGGAGTTTCCCAGTTTCTACTGGTCAGGTTTAAATGATTGTCAACCCAGAAGTTCTCAATATCTGTGAAAATGGAATTGCTAACAAGCGACTTCCTGTTTACAGTCACTTAAAACTTTTTCAAAAAACAATAAATAATAATCCAGTACTTTCTAAATAACAACGAACATGTGAAGCGTCTGCAGAAGAGTTAAAATAGAAGTTAAAATTGCTAAAAGAGAAGTGGGCGTGACTCCAAAGTGTAAGGGATGTGATAATCTACACACCTATCATTTTTGTCTCCTTGAAGACCAGGTTAACAAAACGTAGCACCATGTCTTAAAAATACTCTGGTTGACTCCTTCTCTCAGGACATCTGACAAAGGATGTGCTTGCTGCCGGGGAAGAACAATGTCACTACTGTTCCTTAAAAATGCTTTAAAGTCATTAGGGCAAATTACTCAGAAAGCAAATATTTGCATGTTTGAACACGCATGGAGCAGGATACGTGAACTTGATACACGATTTCAAAGGTGAAATTAAAACCCCTCATGATGTGACATTTGCAGTATCTTCTCAAGTTCCAGGACACTTCTCTGTTCTTACTCCATCTGTATTGGTCTTTTGGTCCATTTCAAGAGGGAGAACAATTGCAGACTGAAAACAAAGGCTGGCTTCTTCGCTGAGAAAGTCTTTACTCAAGTTCCTAAAACAGCAAATCTGAAAAAACAGCTATGGCTGTTTTCAATTTCACCTCTCCAGTGTCTACAAAATCATCAGGAAAGTCACACTTGGAGAAGAAATCCCCATCTTGCTTTTGTCACTTGACCTAAAGCCTTCTGTGGGGGAGTTTTGAAAAGCTCTGGGCAGTCATTAGTCAAGGAAGTCCTGGTGTGATCACTCGCTGACCCACGTGGGTTTATAAAACATTATCAAATCTGTGCTTCGATTTTCTGCTTTGGGAAGTTCTTCGACTTGATTTCTAGCTCCCTCTAAGCTCCTCAGGTTTTTGTCTTCTAGGACACAAAAATCTGTTAATACCTGAAGCACTATTTAACATTAACTCAGTGGTAGTTGAAGCTGACTGTCTATCTATCTATCTATCTATCTATC
This sequence comes from Apodemus sylvaticus, assembly GCF_947179515.1. Taxonomy (NCBI): domain Eukaryota; kingdom Metazoa; phylum Chordata; class Mammalia; order Rodentia; family Muridae; genus Apodemus; species Apodemus sylvaticus. The sequence goes on along the minus strand of NC_067475.1, from coordinate 35,453,275 downwards.
TATCTATCTATCTATCTATCTATCTATCTATTGATTGATCTATCCATCTATCTATTCAGACCATCTCGGGGCAGGGATAAGCATTTCTTGCTTGTCTTTTTCACTATGCTTTCCATGAAGGACTCCTGAATATTATCAAAGGCCGGTAGTGGAATCTAAGGAACCTCTTCCGCGTACCCAGGAGACTCCTCTCAAGAGAGCGCCCTCTTGCCCTGCCCTCCTTGAACATCAGCTGGATTAACAATTCTGCCTCAGTTCTCAGAGTCCACCAGATGCTGCAGGACCCAGTAAGACACCTCTACAAAACCTAATAGGCTACGAGAGGCCATCGTTTTCCCCAAATATTTTGATTAACTTGTTCATAAAGTGTGAGTGCTACCACATTAATTTTTTTCTAAATTACCACAAGTCTGTTAAGGAGCAACGGAGAAAGAAAATTTCACTCAGAATTATGGAAGTTAATTTTTCTTCCGTGGTCCTGGAGAGATGGCTCAGCAGTTAAAGTCAACTTCTGCTCTTCCAGAGGACCTCAGTTAGCTTTCCACACTGGGCAGCTCACAACTGTAACTCCAACCACAACAGTTACTCCTGTTTGAGTGCCAAATGCACAATCCCACCCCTACCACATCCCCACAAGACACACACATGAATAAAAACTATTGTTTTTTGTTTTTTTTTTTTTAAAGTATCATTTTCCTTTACCGACAAGTTGTAAAAGTGTGAAACTTGAAGTTGACCTCTGGATCACAGACACACAGACACACACAAACAGGCACACACACACACATACACAGACAGAGACACACACACACACACACACACACACACACGTGCGCACACACACACACACACACACACACACACACACACACACGAAAAACCGCAATGTAGTATTTCTCCATTTAAACTCTCATTTACAAAACGACTATCCTAATAAGTTATTTAATATCCTATGTTTTCCAGCTCACTCTTCATAGATAAGTTTTATGTTACTTTTGCTGAATTTAAAATTCTTTAGTAAAGCTGGGGAGGTAGGTGTGCATCAGTCAGTAAAGTTCTTGACTTGCAAGCATGAGTTTCTAAGTTTGAACCATCTGTCTCCCACACGCAGCCCACAAAAATTAATAAATGCATAAATAAACATTTTTAAATTATATAAAATGTCAAGTGTACACATTTGCAATCCCAGTATAGTAAAGGCCAAAGACAAGAGGTTTCTGAGTCTTACTGGCCAGCCAGCCTAGGGCCTAGCTCAATAGATGATTTCCAGGCCAGGGAGAGATCCTATCTCAAAACAAAAACCAAACAAATAAACAAAAAACCAAGGTACAGCCCCTAAGGTGTGACACTTGAAGTTGTGATCACACACACACACACACACACACACACACCTCATACACATGAATGGGGGATGACTCAGCAGCTCAGATCTGGCATTTGCTGTTTGACCTGTGTTGTCTTCCTTGTGCAAACCCTCTGTTGTAAACCTCTAGCTCCAGAAGATTTAATACTCTCTCACAGCTTCTCCATGTACCAGATATGCACACAGTACACACACATACATGCAGGCAAGTAAAACACTCACTCACATGAAGTACATAAATCTTTTTAAAAAATATAAATCTTTTAGAAATCTGCTTAGATTACGATTGTCTTAACATTTCTTTTTTTAGAATAATGTGAAGCTGACCAGTTACTCAAATGTATCCATCTGATTAAACTAATACTTTGTTATCCTATCGCATGCAAACTCTCCCAAACACCATCACGTGAAACCAAGGAGAAGTTAATCCAACTTTCTGAATCACTGAACTATGGAAATAAAACTAGTACATTCCGTGCAGGCGCCCAGTTGGCAGGCTATTTTCTTCCATGTTTCAGCCCATTTGATATCATTTATTTGGCTAAAAATGAAACTCACAATGATTATTTTCGTCAGCTGAATCTGTTATGTAATTGATCAATAAGGAAAAGCACATAATGTATGGATTTCCACTAGAGTCCCTGTATCAGTGGGTGGCTTGGCTTCTCTAATTGAGGTCTGTGCAAATGAATTCTGTTTGTGCTTTACACACATTCACCAGAACGATAACACCAAGCTATTCATGGCCCCACAGCATCAATTAGCCAATTTACTTTAACAACCCTTCCAGCTATTATTTCAGTCCAGACTGTTGCCTCTTTGACAAGTGGCATACCAAGGACAACATTCCTTAACAGAGAGCCTAACAACTTTCGAAGTTTCCCAAAGGCCACAGCACTTTGTGCCCAGTACAAAGTGGTCACTCTGCAAATGTCACTTGCTGACATTAAGGAGCCTGCGAAGGAAGAAAGGTAGACAGACCATTTGGAAAATTCTAAGTCCCGTGAAGGGGAGTTTAAATTGCAGGACAAGCATTGTGCACTCCTCCTTGAAGTGAAGAAAAGAAATGTACATACAACACTCACAAACTAGTCTGACATCAGAATGTCCTGGGAAGAACCAGGGGAGTGATTAAAACCAAAATTCAAAATCGGGTCTGAGTCCTGATTCTGGGTAGAGTTTTAAAAGTTACTTTTAAAACCCAATCCAGTTGGGTTTTTTTTTTTTCACTTTATTAACCTTTCTGAACTAAGTAAAACAGTTGAAAGGAATAACCAGAACTCTATTCAATTAAGGTGAATTTAAAAGGAATAGTAGGTGGATTGTTCTTGGTTAATGCTTAATGCCCTGAGGACCGACATTCTTAACAAGGAGCCGGTTAGGGAGAGTCTGGGACAAAGCTGCCCAGTTGAGCTCTGTATGCTACATGCCACAGCTGTCTACTCTTTTCCATCAAAAAGGAAACTAAAACACCACATACACACACACACACACACACACACACACACACACACACACGCGCGCGCGCCAAGCAGTTAAATACAGCATCTGAACATCTAGACAGAATAGGTAACAATTCTGTACTGTTAGGATTTGTATGTAATCTCTGAAATGTAGTTCATCAGTATATTACTGTTATATATTCAGCCAAGCCTCTCTTGCTCTAAGTTCAACTGAACGACCCATCACTGAGACCAGCAAATGAAAGCTTGCTTCCAAACTATCCGTTCTCAAATTGCTTAGGATTTGCTTTCCTTCAAAGGTTCCTAGACATTGAGCCGCACACATTTACATGCTGTTTGTACATGCATTCAGATAGTCCAGAGAGATCTTTTCTAGTACATATTTTGACCTACATCATAAAAAGGGTTTTTTAATTATTTCAATCCATTTGGCATTATCAAAATGTTTTTAATTATAAATACCATGTAATTATACATGCCAGTATTTTCATCTAATAATCTCAAAGTATGTTTGTAATTTTGTGTGTAACCAAATTTTATGTGTATGTTTGCACATATGCATGCAGAAGTGAGAGGTCAGTATTATGTGTCTTCTTCAATTTTTCTCCACCTTTTGAATATTAAACTTAATTATTAAAAAAATTGCAACAGGGGAGGCCTCATGTTCAGGAATAGTTGACCAACATATAATGGACTTTAAATGCTGTGTGTTTGTGTGTGTGTGTGTGTGTGTGTGTGTATGTGTGTGTGTGAGAGAGAGAGAGAGAGAGAGAGAGAGAGAGAGAGAGAGAGAAAGTGAGAGAGAGTGAGGGAGAGAGTTTTTACTTGGTTATAGCTTGGTGGGGTTGTTTGTTTGTTTGTTTTGTTATGTGTTTGGGCATTACTTTATTGGTTTGGGGGAATTTCTTGTTGTATTTGGGTTTTTGTATGTTCAGAAAGAACCTAAGACTGGGTGGATATGGAGTAGGAAAGATCTAGAAGGACTTGGGGAAGGGGAAGAATATAATCAAAATATATTTAAATCAAAAACTGGTTTTATATGATAAAAATATAATTAAAGTACTTCATATAAACAAACTTCATACACTGAAATTAATCAGACCCTATGTCTGTACATCTCAACGAACTTCTATAATTTGACTGGCAATTGAGAACTGTGAAGCTTCCTAATAGGCTTTATGCGTTCACTGTCATATATATTTTGGTGTGCCTATCCACCACTGAAACAAACAAAACAAAACAAACAAACAAGAAAACAAACAAAAACAAATCCATGATACAGTTAAACCTAGAAAATCAACTAGCTTGATAAAGTTCATTGATTGGGGTTTTGTTCTTGTTTGTTTAAACAGTGTTTCTCACTGAACCTAGCCCTCACTGGTTTACTACATTGGCTGGCCTGCCAACTCCCCCAAGCCCACCAGTCTCCTCAGCTTTCCCAATTCTTTACATGAGAACTGGGAGTCCAAACTTGGGGCTTCTGGCTTACACAGAAGGCTCTTTACCAACTGAAATTGTCATCTCAGCCTTATATGTTAAGATAATCATTTCCCAACCAAATCCACACAAACAGACATCTGAAATCAAGCAGATGATACAAACATTTGAAATATACAGCCTACAGGACTAGTGTTCTCTTCCGTGTACAAGGTCCTAGGCTCAAACCCTGTCACTGACAGACCCGGTCAGGTTTCCTCCCGTGGGAGAGGCAGGCAGGGTTCCGGTACTCAGGAAGGTAAGGAGTCTGCGAGCAACAGGCAGACACAACATACCAAAAAGCAGTTTGAATCTGCTGCAATTTTACTTCTGTAAACATCTCAGATACATCCATATGAATTTAGGAACTACTTTTTTATTTCATGCCAGGTTACATCAGGTAATGATCAGATTGGGGTTACATGTTTATAACTTAACTTGAAACTAAAAAGCACAGAGCAGGAAGGGTTTTTTGGGAAAACTTTTGGTACCCAGACAGTGGTTAATCAATCCAGACTTGAGGTCACTCTATTCTTAGAATTCTGTCAAGCTGTAGTCTGAGCAAATTTGTTGTAGCTAGTAAATTTTATTAATATTTTATGGCCAGTCAGGCCAATTTGGAGCTGTTGTCCTGAGCCTTTATGGAGTTTCCCTATTTACTGGAGGAGTCCACCAATACCCTCTGAGTAAATAATGCTTCTTACCATATATTATAGTTGTTGGAATTCCCAGACTATTCTCCTTAACTTCTGACACACCATCCTGGTCTTTCCCTATCAGCTGTTGAACTTTTATCCTTTCACTATTCACCATATCTGGATTTTTCACAAACAACTCTTCCTGTTATAACTGATTCATTACATCTCTAAATATCTCATTTTCCTTCCACATAACTCTGAGAAAAGCTTGGAAAAATGGGGGATCTTATGTTGAATAGTTTATGAATCTTCTTTGACCCAAGTCTGATATTACCTGGTGCTGGTCATCAGGTTCATTGGCATCAGTCTTTGCCCTGGAGTGATCACGCTATCAGGAATGTTTCCTGAAACATCCCTTGGGCCCTTGATCTATCAAGATCTGGCCAGGTTGCATTATATTAACTATTATCATAAAAAACAAGAAAGACAAGACACAGAGCCCAAATCCACAGAATTTGATCAATGAACTAGAACAGCTTACAGAAGCAGGATGCCAGGGACCTCCAGGAGGCTAAGTTCCGAGGTACACACACCTCGGTCTAAAAGCATGACTTTCGCCATGTCACATAGACGTGGAGTTGGTGTAGCAAAACCCTAGTACAATAAAGGAAGCAAGCAATCAAAAAATAAGGAATAGTATAAGGAACCGTAAGAATACATACAGTTGCCAGGCATTAGCCAAGCAAGGAAAACTCAAGTTCAAGATAAACGTCCAATCTTGTGCACACTGTATATCATGGGGTATCCAAAGGGCACTCTCTGGTTTACTGTGCTGATGGTCCCAGTTTCCTTGTTCTGGGTACTACACTGAGTCAAGTGAACGTCCCCTGCGATGCTCACCTACTTCAGCTAAAGGTTGTAAAGGTGGCATCTTCTATTTTAAATTGTGTGTTGAGCATGCACTTAGCTTAATAAGAAGCAGAGGCATTAAGACAACGAACTGATAGACTAAACTCAATTTATTTCAAACATAGAGTACCAAAAAAGAAACTAAACTTCATAGTCCAACCAATAATTCATTTAGCCAGTGTTCCAATGTCTCTTTAAAACATTTAAAGCATTTGTGACTCTTAAGGTATAAAGAAGTATTTCTAGTCCTTATGTATTATTCATTGCAATATAAATATCCTGATTACATATTGTTTGCTCTCCCTGGAGATGGGCAGAATTATTTTAAGTTTTCAATTACTTTTGAGATGGAATCATTTTACAGGCAATCAGAAACTCTGGGAATATAAGTATGAGACATAAAATATTATAAAATCAATACCGTCAATGCATTCTTCTAAAATTATTGCCAGTGAGGTCTTCTGGCCTCTGAGCTAAGATGTGGCTGGATATATGCTGCAAGGGGCTCTATTTTGAACTTTAGTGTTCCCATCTGTATAATAATGAGCAGTAATAAAAAGACTCATGCTAATGTTTATAAGTGTTTAATCTTTAGAGTCAGACATTTATAAATCATGCTATTAGGTCAGCTTATAGAATATCTTGTACAGAAAGAGGAAGGAAGGAGAAAGGGGAAGGGGAGGAGGGACAGAAGGAGTAAAGATGATATAAGAAAATGAAGAGCTAGTCTTGAAAATTTGGGTGTTTGTCACTTAAGAGCATTAAGGAGTATTTTTAATGCTTTTTTGTTCTACTGAGTTTTTAGAGGAGTAAACATACATATCTGTGCTTTGGTGGGTTAGTAGAGAGCCTCTTTCCTAAGCCAGTGTCCTGCATACACCCGCTCCTGGCACAGCCTTCTCCAGCAGGGAAGGTAGCCCAGCATCTGTCTTGCGATCTGAACTAGTTACCTGGATGTTTGGCTGCTCCCTTTCCCATATATATTCCTGCAGAGTTTTCTCACTCTTATCCTTCTGTTAATATTTTAGGTCAGTAAACCTCCTTATAGAATTGCTGAGGCCACCAACTAGACCGTTTCCTGCTGTAGCCTTGCTGTATTGCAATTCATTTCCCTACACAGTATTCACAGAGACTATTCTAAGTGTCAGCAGTATGCTGGACACCGCTAAACCCTCATGACAAAAAAACTAATGCAGTACAGATCTGGTTCCCAATAAACACATTGGTTCTCACAACCTCTGTCTTTCTTCCAGGCAATTACTTAGTGAATGTTTATTAAGTCAATCCTCCATCGTCTCCCCTCCGTCTCTGTCAGTAATCATAAGACTTCTCTTGAAGTCTTGCCTAGCCAAGGTTAGGGGTCAGCAGTTGGCATAGGGACATCATAATGACTCTTAACCCATATGGACTTGTGACATGCAGACATCATATTTTATCAGGTCTGTTTTTCCCTAGTACTTATGACAATGCCTCTACATAGCAGGCATGCACAGACAATTACTGGGGGAAAAAATTGAACAGTAAAAATTTTCCTTAGCGTGTTTAAAATGATTGATTTCTACAAACATCTACTTCATTCATCCCATAAATATTTATTCAGCACCACATGCTAGGCCCAAACCCATCATCTAAATAAGAAGATGCAAACATGATATTAATGATGTGCACACAGAAACGCTTCAATGGAATCTCTCAGAATAGCAATCTGCGGCAATTTATCCAATTACCATTAAATGTCCTTTTGTTTTGTTCCCATTCCCATCCTGCCAGTTCTTGATATGATTATTTTTTTTCAGATGCTTGATTTTGTTATGAAATAGTACAGGCGTTGAATCTATTAGTCATCTTCTGAATATGAGGAATAATGAAAGCATCCTATATGCAAATGAGTACACGAGCAATGTAGCCACTGTAAAGGTGGTTCCGTAGATAAGGATGCACAAGGATGGAGTTGCAGAGCACACAGGGCCTAGCAGGATAGCCTCGGGTATGCATGGGAGGAGAGTATATAATCACTGTCACTGACCCTGGAAATGCAGGGCCACACACAATAAGGGCACACACACACACACACATACACACACCTGAGGATTAGCCATCATGAATCTATAAAGACATTACGTACAGTAAAAACTTCTTTTCACTCCATCCTTCCCTACTTTGTAGAGTTGTTTTGTGTTCTTTCACAGCTGGCTCTGCCCCCTCCCCCGCCCCCATTAGATTGACAGGTTCTTCCTCACCCAGCCCTCATCATGGCCGCCACCTGGGTCATCCCAGGCCTCATCATGGCCACATTCTCTGTATGGCCACTACTTCTGATACAGCCTCCAATTTCTGAGCCCTGTCTTCTCTCCAGTGCTATTCCTTATTTGTCTCATACATTTCTTTATTTCTAATGTGTTTGACCTTCCATGCAAATTTTAGTGGCTTACTCACAGCCACAATCAATAATTTTGGAGATGCATAAATGCAAAACACATTGTAGTCATACAATTGCTGCAAGTGCCTAAAGAAAATAAGTATTTTCTTCCTTTGCTCATGAACAATTGTCAATTACTCAGTGTCTGTCCTCTTCATCTGATTATGGATGTAGGTATTGGATGTACCTACAGTAACTATCCCTCTGAAACAATGAACACCAGAAAAAATCAGTCTTGCTTCCTTTCTATGATGATATATAGCTTGAAATTACAGTTTTCAATTTTGAAATCTGTATGTTTATAAACTCTACCCTTTTAATATATACTTTCTTCTAAGGGGTAGGCAGAGTCTCACTATGCAGCCCAGGCTGGTCTCAGGTTCACCCCCACCTTGTCTACCTTGCAGAGAAGCTGGGATTACAGGCATGTGCCATCTGGCTCTCTGAATACATATTTGAAAATTCAATTCCTCTAATCAAATTTTGTCCAGTTTGAGTAGACACATGATGTATACTTTATCTAGTTGACCAAGAATGTCATGACCATTTACTTTTATGCCAAATTCTTCTCTAAAAGGAATCATCTATAAGAGTGAATGTAGCTTCCATTAACCACTGCCATTTTAAAATGTCAATTTTGCTGAAACATTCTATTTTAATAACATTGAGTTGTAGCTGATAGGGCATTGAACACTGAAATCCATTTCCAATAAGATGTTTCCTTCTCCTACTGGAACCTGATAGGGCTTAGTCTATTATCTCACTTATGATACAGGAAGATTGATCTTTCTGTGGTGGCAAGAAGCAGGTAGATCCCTGATCTCCCTGCTGGACAGAGCAGAGCCATTTAGATCCATAGCCCAACATTTTATATGTATCCCCAGTAGCCTTCCCTTTTCTATTCCTTCGTCCCTTGGTCTATCTGTTTTAGGCAACAAATGCACTAACAGTAGAACAGCTCACAAGAAAGTTTAGAGCTGTGTCTATCTGCCGTTTGATGAAGTATCTCTAAACATTCTCCTTTGTGGCTAGAGGACCTCGTCAATTATCTCCAGCCCTTCTAAGATTCTTGTTGAAGACTTCGAGGGTTTATATGCCTGCATGGAAGCTCTCTGGGTCACCAGGGTATGGGTAATGTGGTTGGCACCAGGGTTGATAAGTCCGTGTTCTATATTTCTCCCTATGACCTTACTATTGGAGATCTTGAGGTAGCACAAAAATACTAGTCATGAGACTGATATTCTGCTTACTCTGCTCTTTGAAACAGTGATAATAACTTTGTGTTTACTGATAATTAACCACTGCCATTTTAAAATGTCAATTTTGCTGAAACATTCTATTTTAATAACATTGAGTTGTAGCTGATAGGGCATTGAACACTGAAATCCATTTCCGATAAGATGTTTCCTTCTCCTACTGGAACCTGATAGGGCTTAGTCTATTATCTCACTTATGATACAGGAAGATTGATCTTTCTGTGGTGGCAAGATCCCTGTTTAATCGTCTTTCCTTGAACATTATAAAGTCAACTAGAGATTCAGAGAGGCAAGTTGTCCTGAGTCCTATTACTTTCCTCTTTATTAAATCTCACTTTCTGCCTCTGATGGAAGTCTTGCTATATGGGTGTCAATGAGAAGAATAAAAAAATCCTGTTAGACCTTCTTGGAACAGTTCCTGGTCCATAGCACTGCCCAGAATGTCAACTGAAATCATTACCCCTCCGCTTTATTCTTCCTTCTCTTTTTGAATCAGGTGACTGTAATTATTTTTTTATTTTCTCTACAGGTAATAATTTCAAAATATAAAACAGTCTAAGTCTCGTCTTCACGTACTGGGATAGTCTGGAGAGCAGGCATAGACTTTGAATCCAACACCTGTGTTAAATGACCTTTAAAACATTTATTTGAGATTGGGCGGGGGGGGGGAGTGTAGAATCATTTTCAGACCCATTTTCCTTCCCCCCGCCCCCAAAGAAGAGAGAAGTTAAAAATATCTGCCTCATATGGGAACTTTGTGATACACTACAGTGCACAGCAGCAACATCTGCACCCTGTCCTCCCCATTCCGGTCTCCTGTCTCATCCTCACCCACACACCGCGCACCCTGATTTCAGAATAAATGGGTCAGACTCTTCAGGCTTCAGGCTGGTGGTGACTCACAGCAGGACTCCTCTCAGGAATCAGCCCCCCCTGCTTCTCTAGTCCACTAGGAAGTAAGCCATTGTTCTTCCCCTATATCTAGGGACAACCAGTAATTAAGTTGCTGGGTTTTTTTTTTCCTGAGGGTGCTAAGGAGGATTAACTTGTTTCTAAATTCATCTGTATCCTGCTGGAGGGCTGCTATCATGGAGGCTCTGGGGAGTAGGACCCTCAGTATAATTCAGCAGGATGTTTTCTTTCCCAGTACTGAACCTCGTCTTACAATAAATAGGAGCTAGGAGTGACTGGCCACTCAAGTATTAAGTCCCTTCTTGGTGATCTCCAAATGTTGCTGGAATTCCCCTGGAAACTCCCTATACCATTCTCCCTCCCCCTGCTTCTATGAGGGTGCGCATCTGCCCACCCACTCCGGCCTCCCTGCCTGGCATTCCCCTACACTGGAGCATCGAGCCTTCACAGGACCAGGGGCCTCTCCTCCCACTGATGTCCGACAAGGCCATTCTCTGCTACATATTGTTTGGTTGGTGGTTTAGTCCCTGGGAACTTTGGGGGATCTGGTTGGTTGATACTATTGTTCTTCCAATGGATTTCAAACCCCTTCAGTTCCTTCAGTACTTAAAAGAATCATTCTCAATGAAACAAAACATATATATATATGACTGGAAAGACAACTCAGCAGTAAAAAGCAATGGCCGCTCCTACAAAGGACCCAGTTCTCAGCATTCACAAGGCTGCACACAATCATCTGTAATCCCAGGGGATTCTGACACCTTCTGGTCTCCTAGGGTACCATACACCTGTGGTGCATATATTAAATGCAAGCAAAATCCTCATATATGTAAACTATAAATAAATAAAACTTAAAACACATTTGAAAACTATAGAGTACAAATGTATATGTGTGTATAAGCATAGCTGCAAATATTTGTATCACTAAGGGTTTTTTTGTTTTTTGTTTTGTTTTGGTTTGTTTTTTGTTTTGTTTTTCAAGAATCTGCTTGCTCTGATGAGAACTAATTCATCAAAAAGCAAAAAAACATGTAATGCAATTACAGCAAGCACTGATGCAGGAGAGTTTGGACATCTAGGAACAGTTTTCTGCTTTCTCTTTGACACATTGAAGTTTTTTTTTTTTTTCTGAGTCAACTTTATTACTCTTCTTGGTCAAATTCTTGGCCTCTAGGACCCAAAGCATGAAATGGTAATTGAGCTCAAAGAGAAAGGGGAGGAGGAAAAAGAAAAGAAAAATGCCTTTGAACCCTTAAGCCTTTTGTCTATATATATATCACTTTAATATCTTGCCAGATGTGTTTTTATCTCTCCATCTTCTATGAAAATGCATGTAGTTTCACACAGAGAGAAACTGCTCCTTTAGGATGCGTGGAATCACAAAGATCCCATTGAAATCCACTGTGCTCTTGTGTGCAGCAATGCCGGGGCGTTGAAAATCCAGTCACAATACACTGCTTGTTGCAGCACAAGTGTTCCTAGGGTGCTCTGATTTACAGGTCTGTCTTCACTTAAGAGTCTATTAAAACAGACTTGCCAGAGCCACTGAAGCCTTTGTGAGCTCAGTACTTCTGCTCCTTAATTCACTAGTGCGCACATGCTCTTTAGCAAGAGGCTTTCGAATGAGAGACACTTGTAGCCAGCAGGGACTTGAAAGTTTTGGAATCTGGAGCACTGGAGTCCCTCAAGGAAAGAAGTTTAAATCTCAGTATCACAGCCCACACTCAGATAATCTACATGCCTGGGTCAAGCATATGCAGCTATTTCATGAGAGAAAAGTGACATTTGTCAAGTCAGAGTCAAGAGAAAAATTACAGAGCCTTAGAACGGTTTGACATGACTAGGCAGTATGGCAAATAATCAAGGTTAATGAGGCAGGAGAGTGAGGTGAGTGTGAGTGAAGAGAGAGGACCGCCAACTCCTGGAGGTAGGGTTCATGCATCCCAGAGGCGAGGCAAGAACTACAGAATGGGAATTCTAATTTAAAATTAGAGAAAATTTATAAAATGAATAAAACATTGGTTTGTTTTACACATCAGTGTGACTAAATACAAACAGACACATTACACTTAAGGTGTTACAAAAAATTAGAGACAAAAATATATCGCTAGAAAAGTTTTATTCCTGCCTCCAAAACATCTTTAATCTCTTTGTTAATTTATGATATCGAGAACAACTATATGTAAACGACTTAACAACCGTGATCTGGCTTGCTCGGTGAACCAATTGTTTATGTGTATTACAATCTATAGGTTGGCGAGGGAAGCTTTCTTTCTAGGTTTGATTCCAAAGATTAGCCCACGACAAGCTGGCGATTACAAGAGGGAAAGTGGGTGCTCAGAGTCAGCAGGGCATCTGTCATCTATTAGGCAACGTTGACAAGATATGGGGGGATAACAGTGGTCTTTGCATGATCGGATCTCAGCACAGCACACGTGATCTGGTGCACTGAGCCTTTGGAGTTCCTAGGCTTAGAGGGAATACCTCGAGACTCCACAGTAGCCACATTAGCTGTCACAACACCATCAGTCATTTATATAAGGAAGACAGATGGACTCTTAATATAGATACTGACCTGTTGCTTAATGAATGTTGGAGTGGTGTGTACAAACCGCTTAACAGCATAGGCCCAGGTTCTAATATCACTGTACGTTTAGTTACAACCCAGAGTGAATATTTAAATATTATATCAAGAAAATATGGAGATGGGCAAGTGAAATACTAGCTTATATTTTAGTACTTAATAATCTTTATTAGTTATAATTTATATTTTTCAAGATTTGTTTATTGAGACATTATTTTCCTTCTCGTCGACTTATTTTCTTTTTCATTTGTTCATTTACTTACATTAGGAAAGACTCTTTTTAAAAGTATGACTCATAATTTTCTTTTTGTGTATTTGCTCAAATGTATATGGCATCCCCAAGAGACTCTCAGGTTGATGCGTCATCCCATCACTTTCCCTGCACAGTCTGACTTGAATCAGACATTTCCAGTTCTGGCTCCTTCTGCTGGAAATGGCATTGAGAACCCAGGCTGGGGCTAGGGGTGCTCACTACTGCCATCATGTCAATACATCTGGCTCTCTGAGTGCACACAGCTAGCGGAAATACACACACACACACACACACACAAACACACACCATACACACACACACACACACACCATACACACACACACCACACCACACACACACAAACATACACCATACACACACACACACACAAACACACACCATATACACACACACCACACCACACCACACACACACACACACACACACACACACAAACATACACCATACACACACCACACACACACACACACACACACAAACACACCTCTACATGTTTCCTTTATACTTGTGTAGGCAGAGTTTTAAAACAATAAGCACATATTGATTCTTCTGTAGACATTTTTAATCTTTTAAATGACATTTCCTTTTCTCACATGTAAAATGGGGAAAGAATCTGTTGCTATGTTAAGTAATATATGATAATTATAATGTATGATATATATGTTCCAAACAGCGCTCTCAGCAACATTATTTCATTTTAATATCTACAACTGTGCTTTTTCATATATCTTTCATATATATGTGTATATACTATACAATATACTGTATATATATGCACATATATGTATTTATGTATATATAGTGGTGGTTTGAATAGGTTTGGCCTCCATAGACTCCTGTGTTTGAATGCTTGGCCCATAGGGCATGATACTGTTAGGAGGTGTCACCTTATTGAAGGAAGTGTGGCCATGTTAGAGAAAGCTTGTCATTCTGGAGATGGGGCTTTGAGGTCTTAAATGCTCAAGCTGTGCCCAGTGTAAAACAAATAGAGTCTCCTCTTGGCTGCCTTCAAATCAAGACAGAACACCTCTGCCCCTTCTCCAGCACTAAGTCTGACTGGATGATGCCATGCTTCCCACCCTGAAACTGTAATCCAGCCCCGATTAAATGTCTTCCTTTATAAGAGTTCCCTTGGGTGCGCTTTGGCAGCATATATACTAAAATTGGAATCTTACAGAGGAGATTAGCATGGCCCCTGTGCAAGGATGACACGCAAATTTGTGAAGCATTCTATATTTTTTTCAATATCCCAGACCTCAAGCAGTACTACAGAGCAATAGTGTTAAAAACTGCAAGGGATTGGTTCAGTGACAGGCAGGTAGATCAATGGAATAGAATTGAAGACCCAGAAATGAACTCACACACCTATGGTCACTTGATAATTGACAAAGGAATTAAATCCATCCAGTGGAAAAAAAGATAGCCTCTTCAATAAATGGTGCTGGTTCAACTAGTGGTTAGCATGCAGAAGAATGCAAATCAACCCATTCTTATCTCCTTGTACTAAGCTCAAGTCCAAGTGGATCAAGGACCTTCACATAAAACCGGACACACTGCAACTAATAGAAAAAAACAAAAAAACAAAAACACAAAAAAACTGGGGAAGAGCCTTGAACACATAGGCACAGGAGAAAATTTCCTGAACAGAACTCCAATAGCTTATGCCCTAAGATCAAGAATTGACAAATGGGACCTCATAGAATTACAAAGTTTCTGTAAAGCAAAGGATACTGTCACTAGGACAAAACAGTAAGCAACAAATTAGGAAAAGCTCTTTACCAACCCTACATCCAACAGAGGGTTAATATCCAATATATACAAAGAACTCAAGAATTAGACTCCAGAGAACCAAATAACCCTATTAAAAAATGGGCTAAACAAAGAATTTTCACCTGAGGAATATCAAATGGCTGAGAAGCACATAAAGAAATGTTCAACATCCTTAGTCATCAGGGAAATGCAAACCAAAACAACCCTGAGATTTCACCTCACACCAGTCAGAATGGCTAAGATAAAGAATTCAGGAGAGAGCAGGTGCCGGAGAGGCTGTGGAGAAAGTGGAACACTCTTCCACTGCTGGTGGGATTGCAAGCTGGTAAAACCACTCTGAAAATCAGTCTGGTGGTTCCTCAGAAAACTTGGCATAATACTACCGGAGTATCCTGCTATACCACTCCTGGTCATATACCCAGAGGATTCCCCAGGATGTAATAAGGATACATGCTCCACTATGTTCATAGCAGCCCTATTTATAATAGCCAGAAGCTGGAAAGAACCCAGATGTCCCTCAGTGGAGGAATGGATTCAGAAAATGTGGTATATATACACAATGGAGTACTATTCAACCATTAAAAACAATGAATTAATGAAATTCTTAGACAAATGGATGGAACTGGAGAATATTATCCTGACTGAGGTAACCCAGTTACAAAAGAACACTCATGGTATGCACTCACTGATAAGTGGATATTAGCCTAGAAGCTTAGAATATCCAAGACACAATTCACATATCAAATTATGTCCAAGAAGGAGGAAGAACAAAGTATGGATACTCTGGTCCTTCTTAGAAGGATGAACAAAATACCCACAGAAGAAATACAAAGTGTGGAGATACTAACCGACCTTAAAATCCATCCCATATACAATTACAAAACCCAAACACTATTTTTTCTTTCTTTCTTTCTTTTTAATTTTTTTCTTTATTGATATATTTTTTATTTACATTTCAAATGATTTCCCCTTTTCTGGGTCCCCACTCCCCGCAAGTCCCATAAACCCTCTTCCCTCCCCCTGTTCCTCCATCTACCCCTTCCCACTTCCCTGTTCTGGTATTCCCCTATACTATTGCACTGAGTCTTTCCAGAACCAGGGGCCACTCCTCCATTCTTTTTGGACCTCATTTAATATGTGGATTATGTCTTGGGTATTCAAAGTTTCTAGGCTAATATCCACTTATCAGTGAGTGCATACTATGATTGATCTTTTGAGTCTGGGTTACCTCACTTAGTATGATGTTCTCCAGCTCCATCCATTTGTCTAAGAATTTCATGAATTCATTGTTTCTAATGGCTGAATAGTACTCCATTGTGCAAATATATCACATTTTTTTTATCCATTCCTCCGTTGAGGGACACCTGGGTTCTTTCCAGCTTCTGGCTACTACAAATAGAGCTGCTATGAACATAGTGGAGCATGTGTCCTTATTGCATGCTGAAGAATCCTCTGGGTATATGCCCAGGAGTGGTATAGCAGGGTCCTCAGGAAGTGTCATGCCCAGTTTTCTGAGGAACCACCAAAACCCAAACACTATTGTGGATGCCCACAAGTGCTTGCTGACAGGAGCCAGATATTGCTGTCTCCTGAAAGGCTCTGCTAGTGCCTGACAAATACAGAGGGGGAAAGTCTCAGCCAGCCATTGAACTGAGCACAGGGTCCCCAGTGGGTGAGATAGAGAAAGGACCAAAGGAGCTGAAGGGGTTTGCAGTGCCATAGGAAGAACAACAATACGAGTCACCAAGTACTCCCAGAGCTCCCAGGGACAAAACCATCAACCAAAGTGTTCACATGGAGTTACCCATGGCCCCAGACACATCAGCAGCAAAGGATGATCTTGTAGGACAACAAATGGGGGAGAGGCCCTTGGTCCTGGAAAGATTTGATACCGTAGGGTAGAGGAATACCCAGGACAGGGAAGTGGTGGTGGGTTCATTGGGGAAGGGGAGATGGCTTATGGGATTTTTGGGGGAGGGGGAACCAGAAAGGGGACAGTATTTGACATGTAATGAAAGAATATACCTAATTAACAAAAAAAGAGTCCCCTTGGTCATGGTGTCTCTTCACAGCAATAAAGACCTAAGACATATATATGTGTATGTCATATATATGTGTATATATACATACATATACATATACATCATATACATATAATCACAACAAAATTGTGGCCAACAATCACACATCCAGAATGTAAGGACTTCCAGCTCTCTACTATGTCTACTCTGCCAAGCAGAAAACATAAAACATTTGTATGTTAGTCATTTATATGCGAAGCCCCTGCCATGCAGGCCTTGCCACCTGCCACCGCTCATACCCTCTCTCTATAAAGCAATATACGTTTTAGCTCACTCTCTCTATAAAGCAGTATACTTTCGATTTTTCCCTTGGCATCTTTTCAAGATTTGTTTGGGTACATGATTAACACTTCTAATATCACTGAAATGCAGTGCCTCCAGACAATATTTTTATTTATTTTTTTTCCACACAATATACTTTGATTATATCCTTCCCCCTCCCCCAGGTCCTCTCTGTCTCCCTATCTACCCAACTTTCATGTTCTCTCTTTCTCTCTCTCAAAACAAACACAAAGCAAAACCTAAAATAAAAACAAAGAAAAAAAACAATAAGACAAAAAAATCTAACACACACACAAAGTGTACACACCAAAATAAAAACAAATAGGAACAAAGACAAAAACACACGGAGTCTGTTTTATGTTGGCCAATTATTCCTGCACATGGATCTGCCCTGGAGGGTGGTTGACATATCCATTGGAGAAAACTGATTTTCCCTATCCTAGCAGCATGAGCCTTTGTGCCTGTCTCCTCTTCTCGGTGCTGGCGTTCTGTCTAGCTTCAACCTGTGCAATCTTGACTGTGCCGCCACAGTCTCTGTGAGGTCACATAGCAAGCGTCCTGTGTGATTGGAGAACTGTTTCATCGGATTCATCCATCAGCTTGGACTCTCTCACCTTCCCGCATGCTCTTCTGCATAGATCACTGAGCCTTGAGGGGAAGGGTGCAAGAAAGACATCTGAGGTAGGCCTAGTGCCCCCTACTCTCTGCACATTGTCCAGTTGTCTCACAACTATTTTTATTCCTCCGCTTATTTTTTCGCCTTCCAGGTTGTGTCTGCGGCCATCTTGTTTCCCTCCTTGCTGATTTGTGTAGCCATTAAAGCCCAGCTCTGCCCGCCACTTGGATTAGTCTAGGACTTTGCTGGCTGCCTTTTCCAGCTTTACTTTCTCCAGTAATTATGTCCTGTAGTTGTGTCTCCTTTTTACCCCAATGAGTTTATTGCCTTTAAGACTCTGCGAGAAGAAAGCCTTTACTTTAACAAACCCAAGCCATCTTTCAAGTCCTTCTTCTTTGCAAAAGGTAACTAACTATTCACTGTGGATATAGCCTAGTGGTGGAGTGCTTGCCCAGCATGTGCAAAGTGCAGTCCTTAGGACTGCAATGAGAGTAACACATTATTAGACCCAACCTAGCACTTTCTTTTCTGTTTCCACTAATATTAACCCTAAATCATTTCCTAAGAAGCAAAGCTACTCAAGAGAGACCATTTTCTCTCTCAGGCAATAACCTTTGTCATCTTCACTGTAATATTTGGTATACGAGGTTACTCATTAATATTTTTCTGATCCAAGGGATGACTAAATCCTGAGTTATTTGAATTATATACATCTGAACACATCTTGGAAAGAGAAAGGAGATTTGGACAAGGAGTCATGAGACATTTGTATCAAAGATAAGAATGAAGAGAAATAAAACAAATACAACCTAAAAGAATTTCTGTCCAGACATGGTGGTGCATGTCTTTAATCCCAGCACTTGGGAGGCAGGTGGATCTCTGAGTTCGAAGTCAGCCTGGTCTACAGAGTAAATTCCAGGACAGCCAAGGCTATACAGAGAAACCGTGTCTCAGAAAAAAAAAAAAGAAAGAAAGAAAGAAAGAAAGAAGGAAAGAAGGAAAGAAAGAAAGAAAGAAATGGTCTTGAAAAACCAAAAGATAGACAGACAGACAGACAGACAGACGGGCGGGCGGATGGATAGATAGATAGATAGATAGATAGATAGATAGATAGATAGATAGATTCAGTTAAAAAGAATTTCTGGCTGTCTTGACATGAAACATGATTAAAAACCTAACTTTATTGAATACTGAGGAACTCTAGTGGCCAACCTGTACCATAGTCTCTTCCACAATTAATTATGAAACACACAACAGGACTTTGAAAATTTGGCACACTTCTTAGCAATTCTTTTCTTTCACTGGAAAAACAGCTCTTAACTTACTACAGATTCTCCTACCTTTCAAAGCCGCTTCTTGGCATGAGAGCTCACATTTATGGGGTGGGGCCCATAACTGCTGGAGAATGAGGGGATGTGCATCTTCCATGTCCTGCACAAAGCCTTGCAGGCTTGCTGTCTTCTCCCTGACTGACCCTCAGTCACCTGCCTTCGTTCCTGCTCGCAGTAATGTGTACCTTTCCCCTCCCACCCACATCCAGGCTTTGATGCCTGCCCTCTTTGATTTGGGGACCATAAGGAAGAGTTGATGTCACCACCCTAGAAGAAGTGGAGGGTTGTTATTCTCACCCAGAGTATAGCCAAATGGTTCGCGCATGCCTGAATTTCTCTTCAAGAGTTTACTTTAGGCGCTTGTGAGTTTGGGGTCCTACAAGTTCAAAAGCAGCCATCATTCCTGACGGAGATCATTGTGAAATGATTAACCCACCACAGCAATGTTTCTCTGTGGGGGTTTAACCTGGCATCATCAGCTCACAGAACTCCTGATAGAAACTAAAAGAACTACAATAGACTTCCTTTAAATGACTCAAAGCAACACAGGAGACACAAAACAACAACCACACATTTCACAGGTGACCTCATTTTCTAAATGAGACCTAAATAACTTTTCAGAGATCGTCAACCACCACCGGCCGGAACCATTTCTTACCACTGCTTCAACTGCCAGGTAAGACCTTTTAAAAAATTTTTGCATCATACATACAAAAATAGACCATCACAAACCCAGCTTAATGGGGCAAATGATGCTCTCTTCCTGTATTTGTGGAAGGTCCCATCACTACAGGTAGTCTGTGGATCCTCCAAGGACAGTACTGTGTCTGGGGCAGAGGGTTGGATTTTTTTTAAAAAAGGCATAGTAAATCAAATACTAACAAGCTTATAATAATGAGAGAGATAAAGACATCATCAAATATAGCCCAGAGCCACTGGGAACCATCAGTAATACTAACAGATTTCAGGCCCTCATTGTACCACTATTTAAACTGAGATCAAGTCAATTTGAACTAAGGTCGTCAAGGATGAACCAAAGGTCATCACTGGTAAATAGAATTGAGTGCAGGCTTCCCAGTTTTGCTTCTCTGGAGCCTTTCAGACACTTCATGTGAAGGTCACTTAGAAAATTAGTAAACAATTTGGTATGTTGTCTTTCTGTTCATTAATGGTATATGTTCGGGTAGGTGTGCACATGTATGCATGTGAGTATGGCATGTGCACATGTATGCATGTGAGTATGGCATGTGCACATGTATGCATGTGAGTATGAGAGCCAAATATCGATTACATGTGTCTCCTTTAGTGGCTCTCCACCTTATTTTTTGAGACAGGGTCACTCATTGAGCTGGAGTTCACAAGTTCTGCTACACCCGTTGGGCAGTGTGCGTGCTCCTGGGATACACTCATCTCTGCCGTCCCTGTGCTGGGATTACAGCCATGACTGCTCTGCCCAGCTTTTGCACGGCTCTTGGAAACTCAAATTCAGTTCTTCATGCTTGCACAAGTATTTTACAATCGATCCCCCTTTGCCTGTCTTTTATCATTTTAAGTCCCATTTCCATCTATCACGGTGAGCAGTGTTTCAGAAGGGGTAGCAGCACTTAATATTTGAGCTTTACATTAATAATCAAAGCAGATTCTCAGTCATCATTTTTGAGACTATTACTATTGCCTGTGAAAAACAGAAAATTTGGAAAACAACGTCCTTGATCAATGGAACTTTAGAAAAAAGCCAGTCCTAAGACACTGTCCTGCTAGCCCACCTGCTTGGGAGACTAGAGAAGGAAGACTAAGTTCAAGGCCATTTTGAACTATAGAAGGGGTTTAAAGTCAGCCAGGACAATTTGGTAAGATCCTTTCTCAACATAAAAATTATAAAGAAGGCTAGAGATATCTCAGAGTCAGAAGTCCTTTTTTAGCAAACATGAGACCTTGGATTCAATTACCAATATTGGGAAGAAAAAGATAAATGGTTACATGCACACAAAAATATGTTATTTTTAATTTCAACTTTCTAACAGATATGAATGATAAGTGAGTTAAATCAGCAATGAACAAGTCTGCTTTGCAATAATACATACAGATAGTCAAGACATACACAAAAATGAAGTCGGGCAGTGGTGGCGCAGGCCTATAATCCCAGCACTCTGGGAGGCAGAGGCACGCGGATTTCTGAGTTTGAGGTCAGCCTGGTCTACAGAGTGAGTTCTAGGACAGCTAGGGCTATACAGAGAAACCCTGTCTCAAAAAAAATAAAATAAAATAAAAAAGTGTGAAAGAACACCATATCCATCATCAAATAATTCAATTACATTTGTAGCTTGATGGTAATGTTTCTTCCCTGATGATTCTCTTCCTTAGTACTACTTCTGTTGAAGAGTTCCCCATGACAGAACAGCACATCAATGGCAAACAATAAAAGGACATACATCTGAAAGGGCCCCAGTGGGTAAGATAGAAGACTGCTTTCCTCTGGCAGAAATGCTAATGCTCTGACGGAGCATTCCAGAAGCCTGCACAACTAAGTACAGAATCCCTTTCAGGCTGCCCTGGAAGCTGTTGTAGCCCGTACGAGAATGAGAGAACAGTTGAGAAAAATGTTCATGGAAAACACTAAACCAACAACGAAACAGAGCCCCCTGGCACTGTAAGAAGCGGAGGAGTGGCAGGGCTCAAACTAAGGAGAGCCTTCCGTGGAGATGCTCCATTTCTCCTCAGCGCCTTTCATGCTATTTCCTGTAATTCCCTAAGGATCCATCCAAGCCAACCATATGAACTAAAAGGCAGCTTCTGACTTGTGTTAGGAGCTGGAGGAGCATCAGCTCCTCTGAATATTTGAGGTCTCCCTGGCTGCTAAGTTAATGATTAAATCCCTAGGACATTGGGCTGAGTTACTTCAAAACAGCAACGCCAACTGTTACATATAGTCAAGACATACACAAAAATGAACATTAACACAGAACATTTAAATCACCATACAGAGCATTGCTTCAATTTTTCTATTGAGTTATATAAATAACTCTCTCTCTCTCTCTCTCTCTCTCTCTCTCTCTCTCTCTCTCTCTCTCTCACACACACACACACACACACACACACACATTCTGGTCCTAAAGACCATCCCATTGTTGCAAAGACAGGTAACCTGTGGGCCACGAGGCCTTCGGACTTAACTCTTGTTTCCTCCTCTCTGTGCTCAGGTGTAATTGGCTGCTACATACACTAATTAGCCTTATTAAACTTTCAGAAGGTTTCCTATTACACATGGAAAAAAATTTTTCTCAATGGCAATTTAGACTCACATGTATAATTAGAAGTACATGGTTGTTGATCTAGATTTCAAGACAAAGAAGAACATAGACTGGTGGAGAAGTGGAAATGTTGATTCTAGTTGTTTCAGCTTCAGTTTGCTACCACTGAGGAACTTCAAAAACATGTAGATTGTAGGACTGAAACGATGGGTCAACATTAAGAATATGTGCTGCTCTTTAGAGACCTTGGTTTGCTTCTCAGCACCCACATAGTGGCTCACAACCACGTAAAGCTTCAGTTCCAGGGGATCTGGCGCCCTCTTCTGGTCTCCTCAAGCACCAACACCGAGGGCGCACAAAATTACACTCCAACAAAATACTTATACACATAAAATTTTTTTATTGAAGGTAATGTTCTGTCTCCTCTTACACTCCCCCTCAGAATTCTGAGTTATTTGGGAGATCAAACCAGAGGAGTAAAAGTAAATAATCACAATAAACATTTAAAATCATATTTATCTCTGAATCAAAAAAGGTCACATGCAAGAAGCTGATTCCACTAACAACATACACGAGTTTCTAGAGTCTGCAGGAAAGTCTTCTCAGCTATTATTTATTTTATTACATATTGTCTCTCACTGAGAATAAAGCTAAGTGTTTTTTTTTGCAAAGAATTGATTTTGAGAAAACCAAATAAAAAAGAATGACTTAAAAGAAAAATATTTATCAGAAAGTGGTTATCCAAGATGATATGAATAGAAGTCTTAATTTTCAGATACTTCTGCTAACTCAACCCCTGTGTAAAATGTGTTCAATATCCTGTTTGATGACAAAATAGTTTTCTAAATTAAGATTTTATTTTTCTTCAAGTCTTGAAATTGTATCTCAAGCCATAAAATTGAGACTATTTACAATCACATGAATTTGATAGCTGTAATCCTAAACTGTTTTTTATACTCAGTGACTGAATAAGGACTTTCATAATTAAAGCTAATAAAATCTCAGGATTCACAGTGTCCATGAAGGGCAACACTCCTCTGTAAAGCCAACAAGGAGCTTGCATATTAAGCAAAGAGAAAGGCATGGGATGAATGTCAAAGAAGAGAATATGTTTTTAAAAAAGCATGAATGTATGGAAGCTTTCACATTTAAATAGCTATCCTAGAACAATTTTAGTTGTATAGGAAATGGAAAGTAACTGTAGCAACACTTTTCAATATTTATGAATCCAAGTCTTGAGAAAGGCATCTCCAATCACGATCACTAGTATAGTATAGTATAGTATAGTATAGTATAGTATAGTATAGTATAGAATAGAATAGTATAGTATAGTATGTAGTATAGTATAGTATAGTATATATAGTATAGTTGCATTAGTATAGTTAGTAGAAATACACACATGCTGAAGACGTAGAAATTTACAGAAAGATGACTGGATGTAGCTCTTTGAAAATGATTATTGAAGCTGGGCATGGTGGTGCATGCCTTTAATCCCAGCACTCGGGGACATAAACAGGCAGATCTCAAGGCAGAGTTCAAGGTCACCCTGGTCTACAAAGCCAGTTCTGAGAGAGTCAGAGCTACACAAAGAAACCTATCTTTAGGGGGTGGGGAAAGTTGGTTGAAATTTTCCATATGTGGGGAGTTCTAGAATATAATGCAGCACACAGGGCCATGTTATTCTGTTGCAGTTTGAACCTTTAAAGCCATGTTAAAGTTTGGTGTCCAGAAATCTCTGTACATTTTCAGTTCTAAATTAAGTAAGCGTCACCGTTTCCAGAATGCAGCTAGCCTTTGGAATCTGGCTGCTAGTGCATGAGCAGAAGGCTCAAGGACAGGAATGATGACGAGTTTCCCCACTCTGTTCCCACGCAGCCACTCTCACCCACGGACCACAGGAAAAGCCAGCACTACATGTCACTATAGATTATACGTTTGTAGTCTCCCATTATCCATGGGCGACACATTCCAAGACTCCAGTGGATGCTAGGGATAGCACTAAGCACTATGCTCACTGAATGTTTCCTATACATGTAGATCTAGAGCAAAGGTTGACTTATAAAGCACATCCAGAGGGAGACTAATAACAACAAAAGATAAAACAGAAAAGTTGTAACAACATATTTCAATGTAGATATATGGAAGTACCTTCACTATTTTCTTAAAGGAAGGACAGCAGACCTGAACTGCCAGTATCACTACTGTTGCCCTTTGGGGTCATTATCAACTAAGAAACTATAACAGAGATGTATGATACAGCCATCTGATAGTCAAGAGGACTATCAGGTAGTTTGCAGGTGGGTACATATGGTAGACAACAGCATTCTCAGTCCAGTCAGGGCAGGGCAGGAGTCTGGAAGATTTCACCACATTAACCAGAATAGCTTACAACTGACAACTTATGAGTTGTCTGCTTCTGGGATGTTTTCAAATCTCATTTGACCCCTGGTCACTGAGACCATGGCAAGCCAAACTGGATAATTGAAGGACTGATGAGTTATAACATTCATACAAAACAACTCAAAAGTTCGAGAAAATACTCCCCTCATCGTATAAGTATGTCTTATTTTTCCCAATACTCCTGTCAGAAGTCTTCCTGGTCCATTGCATATACCCATTAAGTATTCTCATTGTTGTCAAGATCCGGACAGAAAATATAGAGAATAAAGACATTGGCCAGGGTATCTCACTGTGCTGTAAACAGCAGGTCTTATTCCTCCAAGACAGTGTGTATAGTAAAATAAAGTGAAGGAATGACTAGAAATGCTCCTTTTTCTGCAGAATTATTTGAAAGGGACTTAGAAAAAAACTGATTTTATTTTATATTGTACCCCATACACCACCACCTTGAAGTTTAATAAATATAAATATGAAAGTGCACTTTAGAAATCCTGGCCAAAAAGAAAAAATAACAAAAGTGATTTCAATAGTTTATCATGGGCAGCAACTGGCCAGAATTTAAAGTGCAAATCTTAACTTCAAAAAGCTCATTACCCAAGAAACTTATGTAATGTTTGGAAGTAATTATAGTAAAATCACAACCTTAAATTTATCTAGTTTCCCTCAAACATATTGTTTAATCAAGTCCTTAAAGTGCTTACATTTCTTTCGGTTGTAGAATGTCATTATGGAGGTGAAAAAGTTGCAACATTAGTAGCTTAAATGGTTTACTT
Source organism: Apodemus sylvaticus (assembly GCF_947179515.1). Classification (NCBI taxonomy): domain Eukaryota; kingdom Metazoa; phylum Chordata; class Mammalia; order Rodentia; family Muridae; genus Apodemus; species Apodemus sylvaticus. The sequence continues at coordinate 35,427,477 of NC_067475.1, read as the reverse complement.
ACAATGTTCATTGCTGGTACACTCATGCTATTTTCTTTCCCTAGTGAAATTTAGAACCAGGCAGATCTAAGTTCAAATCCCAAGTCTGCCACCTAATAGCTATCTATGAGTAAGGAAGTTCCACTTCTGAGTCTTGGTTTCTTGGTCTGTGAAATCAAGAAGCTGTCTAATGTACACAGTTGTTATTACTGAAGTTAAATGGACCAATATGCATGTATCCAATATAAGGTCCATCAGTACTTAACAAATTATGTTTTAAAGGTTCTGAAAGGCCTAGCAGTTTTAACAATATGAATCAATAAGCTATTCATTAAAAATAAATAGATATATGGGTATGGTAATGTATGCTTTTAATACTAGCACTCAGGAGACAAAGGCAGGTAGAATTTTATAAGTTCAAGGTTAGACTTTTCTCTATATATATAACTAGACATAGGTACATGGTAAGACCTTTACAAAAAAGAAAAAGAGAGAAATTGATAAAGAGAATGATAGATAGATAGATAGATAGATAGATAGATAGATAGATAGATACACACAATTGAGCTTTTAGTCATGCTTGTATGAGTGTGTGTGTGTGTGCATGTGTGTGTGTTGGCACATGTTCATGTTGGGGAAGGTGTCCATCATGCATGCAGAGGTGGAAGGAACACAATGAAGAATCCTTTGCTCTTGCTTCCTATAGTATTTCCTTGAGACAGTCTCTCACTAAACCTAGAGCCAGGCTGGTGAGCAACCCTCAGGGATCCTCATGTCCCTGCCCCCAACAGGTGCAGGTGCACACATGGCCAAGCCTGGCCTTGCACATGCATAACAAAATCAGAGCCCATGTACCCATGCCTAGACAGCAAGAGGCTTCTATCCTCTAAGCCATCTCTCCAGCCACTACAATGGAATTTTATTCAACCGTAAAGAACAAGTTGTGCCAAGAAAATGGATAGAGAGATCATCACTTAACCAAAATAAACTAGATTAGATAAGGCAAAGAATTTTTATGTGAAAGTGTAAAAGAAAAAGACAGTAGATGGGGGACTATGAGGCAGGAGGAAGGGACCAGTTGGAACAAGAGAGAGGAAAGGGGAGAAAGTAAATATGACCAAGGTTAATGCTGAACATGTATGGAAACACCATGCTTTATGATTCTAGTGAACAGTTAGACATGATGGACTCAAGAAGGATTGGTCCATTCTGAGAAATGAAAGTTACAAAAGCTTCTTTGACAATTCATGGTGAACTTAAGGTTAAATGGGAAAGGTCATTTAAGTATATATTCTTTGCTTTTAGAAATGCAACTTTTTTTAAGTGAAATTTTAAGTGAAATTCCTTAATATGCAAATCATTGCCTTTTTAAAAAATGCACAAATGAAAGTTAGCATTATGGGTTATCGTCAAGAACAGAGTAGGACTTAAGTTTGCAAAGAGTTAAAATTTCTTTTAAACATTTTATAGAATACAAAGAAAAAAATAAGTATTCTTTTAACTAAGTTTATAAAGTTTTATAGGGCATATTAAAACAAAGCCCAAATATAAGGTTGTCCTAATTGAATTATTTTAAAAATAGTTATATCTTGGTAAAGTTTCCTTTTAAAATCAGTGTATTTCTCCCAAGCTCTGTAGTTCTATCTGCGCTTGGGATGGGTCTTCTCTGAGTCTTTTGCATAAAGAGGTTTATGGGTAAGAAGCCTTCCCTAGATAGGAAAATGATACTCCATATATTCTATTGGTCCTATAACAGATGTACTCCCTTACAATTACGAGATGACATCAGCAGAAACCATCATCATTTTAAAATGATTTTCTGAAGATGATGTTCTAGAGTCCAGTAATAGGCATTTTTCTTCCTCCTGGAACTGCCATTTTCTTCACCCTGAGAAATAATACTGAGCTGGAGCTTTTTTTCTTTCAAATCACATTTAAAAACTGAGTTGGGTTGGAATTTGGGGCAGAGGAAGTCTATCTAAGGAAGAAACTTGTTATAGCTCGGAATTTTGGTAAACCTTTATTGTGCTGTGTAATCCTGCCTGCATCTGCCATAGAAGAAGTTTATATGAAAACAGAAGAACGGAGATAAATATTGTCAATTACTCTGGTTCTAGGGCAATGATATCTAAATGTGCCCAGATGATCTTGTCCTATTATACCAGTAACCAATGATCTGCTAGCATTGCCAGATTCAAGCTAAAGCAAGACAGCATCTAAGCAACGGAGATTCCCAACAAGTACTGGCACTTGTCCTTTTGACAATGCAACTTTTTCAGGAGTAATGAGGTTTAGGGAACGGATAGCAGTGGACTCCATATGGAAACCAAGCAAAGTACCATCCAAAGGTTCCCAGAGAATGAATGTGAGGCACTTGGGCTAAGCAATGCTGTTGGGTCTCCACTAGATGTTGTTCAAGTATTCCTGGCCAAGAAATAATACACTATAGTTGAGGGAACAAATATTTAAAAGGATATAAATATAGGAAAATGCTTTAGGCAGCAATGTTCTATTTAGAGTGTTAAAAACAAAACTACAGGCGCTATAGAGGAGGAAGACAACCCCAACAAAGATGGCCAGTAAGACTTGGGATACTGCAAGAGATTCAAAGCACTCTTGAAACAAGGCATTTTAAAGGTCAAATAAACAATATTAAATTTTCTCCAGAAGAGAAACCTCATCATTTGATCTAAGTAGTGGAGAAGTAGAAGTAGAACAGAATCAGGAGGAAGGACGATCCAGGACGAAGGATCTCAACTCACTGTGGCTCCTTATGAGTCTCTCAGATAAAAAAAAAAAAAAAAGGTAAAGACAACGTTTCTCAAATGCAAAGATGAATGTGGCTATTGTGGAGGAAATGGAAAAGGTGCATAGAGTACATGCATTAGTAAACGTCTGAGTCCCTTTACATCTCTTAATCCCAGATCTGTTTAAAAAGAGTTTATGTACAAAGCACTATTTTTACATTCTGCTAAAGTAATACACCATTTATCATCTGAAATTATTCAGTGACCTACTTTGTTAATTAAAGTGTTTAGATACAACAACTTCTTTACAGTTTCAGACCACTGGCTGACTGAGTATCTCATTGCTGTCAGCTTGTAAGATTTATATTTTTAGGGAAATTTAATATTAAAAAAAAAAACTTGTTTCAGAGAAAGACAGCCAATCTGTGGCTGGTTTACTGTTAAGAGATTCGATGATTCACTGCCTTGGTGAGCTAGCTATTTCCACTTAATCACCACATTAGAAAAGTAAATTACAGAATTAATAATAGAAAATTAGAATTCTAAAAATGCAGAAGCACAGATCACTGCATCAATAATTTTAGTTTATTCTAGTGTAGAATAGTGCCAACCCTCTAGAAGGCAAGGAGGTATACACATCCTGTGGCTTATTCCCAATCAGAGATCTTTATTGAAAATATCGTCAGTGTAGAAGTGCCAGCGGTTCAGCAGTAGACACAGGCAATGGGAGGAGGATAACCCTCTGGCCATAAAGCGACCCTTCCTTCTGTGAGAGTAATCTGGAAGACTAGATAGAGAGCCCGGCTTTACGACGGAATAATCTAACGCAGGTTAGAAAAGAGAAAAATGAAATGATGGATTTTGCTTTGCTTGATCAAAGCGAAGGAATTGCATCCTGCTCAGGCATCTCCTCCCGATGCAGCAAATTCAGGCGAGAGCTCCTTGGAGCTGCAAAGTGTGCTTGGAAATGGTGCAGGGGAGTGATGGTAAAAGGAGGATTCTGCACGGCGCTACAGAAGGGCGCGGGGTGGGGGGAGGGGGGAGCACATTAGGTTCTCCATACCTTTCTTTTCCGCTCCATTCGATCCCTGGGGATTTTCCGTTGTTTTTTCCTCTCTCTGTCCAGATTTTTTTCCTTTTCGTCCAGTTCAGCCTCTCTAACTTTTTTGATAGAAGCAGCAGCGTGAGCCATTTTTGGAGACGAAATCGGCAGAGGATAAGTTTCCACTCGCCAGCAATACAGGTGATTTTATTGCTATGTGGCGATGTGTGATTTTTTTTTCCCCAAGCAGAGCAATGGCTGGCAGCCAGAACACTCACAAAATAATCCACTCCGCCTCCGAGCTAGGTCATAATCTCGTTCCAGCCTCTGCAGCACCCATAATTCACTCGAGTGTCCCCCTGGTTGTGAGCCGAGCCCCTCGGCAGCCCACACCTGCACACAGGCATGCACAGGTGAGCGCCCACGCTCAGCAATGGTCCCGGGGGAGGGCGGAGCTCTGGACCGGGAGCTCCTCAGCAGTTGGGTGGCCCCAAGTGCAGACAAGCATCCTAATAGTTGCAGAAGCCTTCCTTAAGCGCTCATCACCAGTTGGAACGGTCTTGGGGGACTCCTCCAGACAGTCTGTCTTCAGACCGGAGCCAGGAAGAGGCCACCTCGGTGAAAGTCCTAGGGGGTGGGGAGTTCTCTGCCGCTTGCAACCACACCTCTATGCAGGGCGAGAGAAAATGGTGCAGTCTCGCTAAGGACCCGGCGCCTCCGCTGCCGCCGCCGCCGCGGTTGCTACGGGCAGCACGTGACATAGATCCCTGCGTCTTAAATCCCTCAGCCCTTCCCTTCTCCAAGGTACATTTTGAGAGAAAAAAAAAATCTACGGGAGGAGAGGAACAGAGCTGGAGTGACTTGCCACTTGCAAGGCAGAGAGGGGAGAACGGGTCTGGAAAAGGACTGGGAGTTGCCCGGGCTCCCTGGTGCGGTTTTACAGACCCACGTGAGGCCGCCTTAGCAGCTTGCTTTGGCAAGGAATCAAACCCGGCTGTATGTGAGTGAGCACTGTATAAGCCGGCTTTGGCGAGGTTATCCTGAGGAAGCAGGAGTAGAGGACCGCAAAGAGGAAAACAGGCACACGGAAAACCATCCTCCATCACTCTAAGAGGGACATGCAGGTACCCAGTTAGGCGTCTTTGAAATTCCGCAAAGCTGTTTTAACCTACACGTTAACGTGAGCGGCAATGGAATGAAATCAAGTAAAATTAGAATTTCTGGATGTTCTCTTATATACTCAATAGGGAAATACAGTGGAAGAACATCGTGTCTAAAATGCAGATGCTCCTGTTACACCCAGTAGGGAGATGGAGAAAATCACCTGTAAGCTCAAGATGGAATTCTCCAGTCAAAGATACTACCCAATTTTCAGAAGTTTGCTAAAATTTTAGCAAGGGCTGACTGCATATTCTCAGTGTCTCATTTTCTAGCAGGACAGAGTCTCAACACTGTCGAGACTCTCAAAAGGCCATTCCTCTTCAACATTCATATTTTAAAGGAACAATTATGACCACTGTAGCAAGTAAGAGTAAAGCCACTGTATAATCTGATTCTACATAAATCCTATAAGTAGAGAAAAATGTTGAAAGTGCTTGTCGAAAATGTTTATAATGTAACTCATCGCTAAGCTAACGTAACATTTTAAAAACAAACTCTCTGTTTATAAATGAAGAATACAAAGCCTCATTTTCCCCCCAATGTGTGATGAGAGTACACTAGTGAGGGCTCTGTTTGGTTGGTTTGGTGTGGTTTGGTTTGGTTTGGTTTGGTTTTATAAGAAAATGCTAGGTTTTGTACTTTGGTCTTACATGTTTTAGCTTATATAATTTATAATTTTTGTTTTGTTTCATTTAAACTGAGTTGAAGGCAGCAGTTGATAAATGCGTCCTGTAGTAGGATAGACATGTTAGTTCTCCGCCTGATTCAAATGTTGGTTTGAAGCAGAGAATAATTACCTCAGCATGAGGCACCATGCTATTAGTGATGTGGTAGTCCCAGGGTCAGCCAGCTTAGAACAGATTATGTCTCTTATGTAAGAAGGGCTATCATCCTTTTGTACACACAGAAAACCTTATTCACTTCAGCTTGCCTTTAGCGCTTGTGATCCTTCCCTGGGAATGTGTGTAAAAACACACATGTCTGTCCAGGCTTCATGGGAAGATGGCATGAATTTGGGGACAATTGGTCTATCTCCCTGGCAAGAGTAGCCATGGTTGTCTCCTAGTTATATCCCACTCTACTTGGTCCTGAAATCACCACCATCATCACTCAAGGGTGCTTCTGGGAAACAGGAAGAGTCCAGCAGTGCCCACTCCTGGTGCCATCTGGCATTCCCTTGTCTTCTAAATCCTCATTTTAAAAAACAGGTTTAGAGCAAGCAAACCACACCTGATTCGTGTATGTTCTTTCAGCTTAGTAATCTGAGTCCTAACGGAATGTTGCCGTGTCCTTTCTGTTAGTGAGGGTGACTGAGGATTCTTCTAGGAGACATCTTTCCCACTGCCTCTGCTTCTATCAGCCCATAATACCCTCTCCCTTTCCAGACTTCTCAGTAGGAACATAAAACTCACATGTTACAGCAGAAGGTGGACAGCGCCTGCTGTCAGACACATTTGCTTCTTTCATTAGTTCTTCCCAAGCTCACTGCAGACCCTGTTGGAAAATTAGCCATCTCCACTATACTGTTCTCTTCTACCAGACGATGTTCACATTTCTAAACTTCAATGTGGTAACTAAAAACAAATCTAAGATACAGTTTATTTTTCCAGGACTCTTTTAGCTTTTATGCTTTGTCCTATCGAAAAAGAGCATAACCAGATACCCATCAGACATTAGTTTGACAGAGGCATTACAGGAAAAACTGTATCCAGCCACGTCTTTAGAACCAATAGTGACATGACTTTGCTAATGTTTTTCATAGTATCTTTGCATGTGACACAAAGAAGCAAAGGCACTGTGCAGATGAGACTAAAAGACAGACAACATATTGGAGACAGCTTTCCCTCAGACATTATGCCATAATAGCAAGAAAGTGTAGGTGCAGGGTTCTTGACAGCCAGTTGACCTCAGGGAAAGAAGGCACAGAGGGAGCCACCACTGGGGCATCCAGCACGTTCCAATCATAAAACCAGAAATCTCAGACGATTGGGAAACACATTTTAAATTAAGATTGATAGCAAGTCCTTTTAATGTGCGCTCTGATCACTTTTCCCGATTAAGAATTGCATTGCTCCTCTATGAAATGAATATGGAAGGCAGTCCTTGAAAGAAAGTTACACAGATTAGGTGTTCCTCTCCAGTTCAAACTACCTACAGCTGACTTAAGTACTTAGCAGTGAGCTGTTGAAGAAGTGACTTCTTAAAGACATCCCTCCTTGCTGACTTGGTATAATTCAACCTTGTCTATGGTTAAGTTTGGGTAAGGGAAAAATGCATTAAGTCTCCTAGGGTAGGGCGTGCTGCACTCACCAGCTGACCTCTGCACAGACAGGGCACCAGGTTCCAGTCCCAGGAGCTCACAGCCATTTAAATGATGCACGTACCACATTAAATAGGATCTTCCCCTCAAGCCTCCAACAGAGATACAGCACCAGCTGCTTTCTGAATTTGTACCAAAAGTCGAATCCTTCCACAAAGCATCTTGACCGATAATAAGAAAAAAGCAGTGTCTTGTCTTCAAAGGTGAGGAACACACGGTCACCCTGCCGTTTACATTTGAGAAGCAGGACTGAGAGATTGCCCTTCAGGGAGGGCGTGCTTCATTTTAAAGACAGGAGAAAACCAGCCATTTGCTGTCCTCGCTGTGCAGCAGCGATCCATTGATCAGAATCCAAAGAAAATCGTCTGCGACATCAGGCATCAGTAAGGGCAGCGTTCAATATCAACTGAGCTGGCCATATGCAACTTAATCCCTCTTGTCCCTCCTCCCTCCATTGCTCCACCCAGAAGCCATGCAACTGAACAGCATAATCACTCTACACAGTCCAAGTGCGGATGGTGGTGGGGGGGGGGGAACAAGGGCAGGTGAAAACTAATCAGCTAATCAGATGATGATAGTGATGATGGTGATGATGATGATGATGATGATGTTCCTACTTAGACTGTGATACAAGAGCTGATTCTTAGCAAATTCGCAGAGTCAGTCCATACTTGAAATTCGACATGTTTTCTGAAGGTAATGATGGTTATAGTAAGAGAAAGCAAACTGAATCAGTGACTGCAGTACTTTACCACCTTCAGTTTGTTTTCCCTGAAGCCAAAGTCAAAAGCCAATTCGATACTGTAAAATTACTAAATCCGTGTTTGCAAATAATATAATGGATCCTACTTTGGATAACTATGCTCCTCTAAGAATGTGACTTCTTTAAAATCACAATGCTCAGGGGTATTACTTTCTTCTATGTCTACCCTAGGAAGGAAGCAAGGACTCCAGTGTAAGTCTAGGAGAGAGAAGCCTCCGATTCAGTCCCTTCTCCATCCTGCCTCAGAAACATGCCCCAAAAGCTTTCAAGTTAAACAAAAAATTTCTAGCAAGTGACATAAGCCACAAATATGGGTCATAATAGTTACTCTTCCGTTACCATAGAAAAGTTACCCTCACCCTGCTCAGACCCTGACAATGGGTCCGTAGCAGCCAAAGAACCACAACGCCGAAGGAAAGAAGATTGCTAAGCACAGCAGCCCTTCCTGTATATTCCCAAGCCCATGTCCAGAGCATCCCTTCAGCCACAACGTGTGAGGTGCCCGCCGTGGACAAGGAGCTCGCTACGGCTCAAATGTGTAAGCTCCAACCCGGCTGTGGAAATGGGCTGGGTCTGCACATTGTGAACAACTTCTGGCAACACATCTCCTTGCCATACATATCTCCCTTACAGAGAGAGAGAGAGAGAGAGAGAGAGAGAGAGAGAGAGAGAGAGAGAGAGAGAGAGAGAGAGAGAGCATGCTATTTAACAGGAAGATCAGCCTACACTGAAACTTTTGAGTAATTTTTCAATTTCAAAATTATAATCTTGTAAAATTATAAAAATCTTGCAATTTTTCTTTTACAGGGATATTCTTTGTTCAAAGTCAAACCTTTCACACTGCCCCCATCTCATTGCTGTACAATTTCTGGCTGCGGTGCTGTCTTTAATCAGACACCATTCCAGGAGGTCCACAAGGAGACATCCTCCTGTCTCGAGATGAGCACCTTGCCTTGCTGTCTAAGGCGAGCAGAGCGCATGTGCAGATCTTGGGCAGAATGCTGCTTCAGAGTTTTTAAGCATCTGGACTCAAGTTTCAAATTACTTATAAATATCTTCAATGTTCTCAGGACTTCTCTCTTCCGAATACTGACATCTTATTCTGTGACTCACAGACAAATGTGAATCCATACGTAAATATAAAAAAAGATATGTTAGTTTTGGTTAAGCATGTGACCGGGGTTATTAAAGGCTAGAATTTTGACATAGACTTTAACTCCTATTGGAGATTCACTGTACACCTGCTTTTGGTTTATGAGAGATTTTTCTAAAAGCTCTCTTGGGTTTATGTCGTAATCCTCTTGTTTGACCAAATAAAAATTCACCAGGGCTGGCAAGATGGCTCAGCGGGTCAAAGCTCTTGACACAAAAGCTTGGTGACCTGAGTTCAATCCCAGAAATCCACAATGGAGGAAGAGCTGACTCTCAGGAATCATCTTCTGACCTCCACATGCCCTGATTCCCATGTAAAAAGCCAGGCACACACCTGTGGTCCCAGTAGTGGAGAGGAAGACAGGGGGAGCCAGGCTCACTAGCTGACTAGCTGACAGCCTAAGGCCAGTGAGAGCCTCTGTCTCAAAGCACAAGTCTTTGAGGAACGACACTGCAAGTAGATCTCTGGCTCACACATGTGTGCTCACCCCCATATACGCACATCAGAGAAAAGAAAAGAAAAGTTAATAACTTCAGCATCTCAAGGGAAGCTATTGGTAAAGGAAAGAAAATGTGATTCATACTTGTCAAGTTTCATATCTATAAGCCAATCTGAAGTATTATTTGGATAAAGGGCTTGCTAGAAAACTCAAAAAGATTACATAGGACAAATCTATTTTTAATTATTAGTATTAATGTGACGTTAAATTTAAGTCATGTATGTCTTATATTTTCATGAGATGTAAAAGAGTAATATTTAAAACACACTAATTATAGATGAAACTAACTGAGTTATGTGCTGTTTTACAGAACATAAATTATAACCTCTAACACAAAATTGTGTCAATAAGCAACTACTAGAAATATTCCTATCTTTTTCAAATTAACAATAGGAATACAAAATAATTGTAATTTTAGAGATGTCCAAATCTCCTGAGGTTAACACCAACTGAGTGGTGAATGTCTTCAGTCTCTGCTGTTTTAATCTAAACCTCAAATAATTAAAATATGAGCGTAAATATTTTCAGCAATTCTAGGAAAACAACGCTGTACCTAGTAGAGTCTCTGTATATCAGAAACTTCAATAAATGTAAACAAATTATAAAGCATGTTTTAATTACACAGTGCTCCTAAGCAATCATGATTTGGGGGCTGCTCTGCTGTTGATAACAGAAATCTGACACTCTATCACGTGGTCACTTTTTGCCTGGTGTAAATGACTGTCATATCCATAAGGTTTTAGTAACGAGATATATGAACATCTCAATGATAACTGCTTCTGCATTCTTCACAGTCTTCCCACACACACACCAGAAAGCGCTTCTAAATCCATTTTCATTTCTTCATCCAGATAGGAGATATTCATTTTCTTGCAACCATTTTTAATTAACTTATAGATAAAACATACTACTAGAAATAAAATACATTTATTATTTCTATTTTTAAATATGACAAGCAGTTTTATCTTATTTATTTTATGTGCACTCATATCCGACAGATATGAAAACCAAAAATCATGCCTGTTTTGGAAATCACATTTTATGAGAAAGGCATCTTTGAGTCTTTCTGATCAATAATCAAAAAACAAGCACTAACATGCACGTGTGTGTCAGCTACTCAGAGACAAGCTATTACTATTACTTAAATGGGCTAGAAATACAGACAAAATACAATGTTTTTAATATATTTTTACTTTATATGTATACCACACATGTGTGCCTGCAGAGGCCAAAAGAGGGCATAAGATTCCTCTTGAGCAGGAATTACAGGTGCTTGTTAATGACCTGATGTGGGTCATTGGGATTTGAACTTGGGTCCTCTGGAAGAGCAACAAGTTGTCTCTTAACCTCTGAGTCTTCTCTCCAGCCCCTTAAAATATAAACAACTTCTTAAGGGAAATACATGGCTAACATGAAGATGAAGGATTTCTAAGCAAGACTGAAAGGAAATGTAGCCACTAAGAAATGAGCAAGCAGTGTTTCCTGAGTAGGTTTTTCTAGCAAATCTGCACTCTCTGGCCAAAAGGTCAAAAGCCGATAGCCATTGCCAATGCAAAGTACGGTTCAGTGACAAGGCCCGTCTACAATCATCTGAGACTATGAAGGGAAATATTCAGGTCAAGGTCAGAATTAAAAGACGGCCATCCCATCCCTCCAGCAGATTGCCGATCACGAAGCCAACCCGAGTCACTGCACATCTGCTCTGAAGGCGTTATTATCATCAATTCCCTGAAATCATCAGTTCAAATGACATCTCAAGTACAGTGATCAGTATGCAAAACTACTGGGTGTACATTAGAAGCCACAGAGTGGGGCGGAAGGGCGGGGGCAGGGAGCGGGTCTGCGGAGACTTCCAGTGTTTGAATATGGACAAGACACCATCACACTGGGAACAAAGTTCTGACTCCGAGGGTAGTGTCAATCACAGAGGATGTTAAGCCATCTTAGCTCTTGGAGTGAAGACTGATTCTGAGTGCCTTTCCCTTCACTGTTTTTCATAAGCCACCGTACTTTCCCCATGAACAGAGAATGACGTCACTAAACCAGCAAACAGCACAGTAGTAAGTGAACCGAGGAAGCAATGCAGATTGCTGCAGGTGTTTCTTTTAGTAAAAGCTTTGCTAAGGATACAGTGAATCTTTTCTACCCACAGCTGCTCACCAGTCAGAGGCTCACTGCTCTGGGAGAAGCCATTCGGGTTCATCTAGAGCATAACAGGACCAGCTATGGGAGTAAGACTTTGCCGAGCAGGGCAGGAGGGCTCTCCAAGATGCGGTGGGTGGGCAGGGCGCGGACCTGGGGATGAACAGGACCTAAGTCTGGTGGCTCAGATATGAAAGGCACTTAAATAGGACACTGGGCTCACTGGGGGTCTCTCAATTCGCCAGATTCCAAAGCAGCACACAAGAAATGAGTCTTAGATTTTGGCTTTACACTATGGAGGTCTGCCGTATACTTTCAGGTCAGTGACAGTTTTCCTAGATGGAGGCTCAGATGCCTACTATGGACTTGTTGTCCACAGTAGCATTTACTGTCAATCAGCAACAGATTAAAGAAGAAAGTCAACAAAGGTAGAACATTGCCCTGCCCCCACTGGGAAGCTTATTTCTCTCCCAGGAAACACAAAGTCAAGAAGGTAGACAGTTGACTAGGACCAAGGTCAACTCTTGGCTGGAAGCTTGCTGTGCATTGCTCCCAAACTATCCATGTGCCAACCTGCTTATCTAGCCAGCCAGCATCTTGCCCATCTCATGTATTTTAAAGTAGTTTATGATAGGTTCCCAGCCCTGTAATGAGTTCAAGCTCATCCAAAGGTAAATATGAAACCAATGGGAGAAAGAAAGAACACTTGCATTATAAAGAGATGCCTTTCATTTATTTTTCTTATTTAATTAACATATGACTATACAGCTTTATAGGCTATGGAATAAAATGTACACATAATATAATAAGTTTTCATAGACAATTGAAACATTAACCCCTTCAGACTCTACTAAGATCTAATAGATAAACATAGGAAATAAAATAATTTTTTTCTAAAATTGTAAATTTTATATGAAAAATGAACTTAATTGACTAAGTAGAAACTAATCAATGTTTAACCCAACTAGCCTTCTAAACTAAAAAAAAAAAAAATTTAGTAGAGTCCTTTTCTGTTTCAGCTATTGTGATAGAGATAGCTTTCAATTCTGTCTTCACAGACATTGACTTGGCTCTTTCCCCTAAGATTTATAGGAAAACAGAACAAAAGCTTTGTCAACAAACTAGCACGTCCCCATTTTCTCTAATATCTACACAGTAAAAGCTTAAAGCTCAGTAACTACTGTGTATTATATAAGCATGTTTTTCTCCTACTAGTAATTCATAGTTTACCATGAATATTTATTTAACATCTTTTTTATCTCCATTGTATTTTTATTTCAATTACACAAGTTAAATACATTTTCTATTGTCTGATAAAATGTGAGCTGTATAATTGTTCTTGTTTCAAGGGTTTCCAGATGGCTCAGCAGTAAAGGTGACTGCTGTCCAACCTGTTGACCTCAGTTCGATCCCTGGGACCCAGACTGTAGAAGGAGAGAACCAAATTGCTCAGGTTGTCCCCTGACCTACACACAGATGCCAGGGGATACGTGTATCCAGGCACATACATAAATATATAGATAAGTAAAATGTTTTTAAAGTTTTCATGAAAAATATTATCAATGTACAAATGAAAAATAAATACAAAGGACTTACTAAGTGTAGTTCCCTAACAATGCTATTGAGATCTGAATATAGATAGAACTGTAAAATCCTGAGGCAGAACCATTAGAAATGTCTAGAAATTCTACAGTAAGATTATTTTCCAAATATCTTAATACTTTTGCTGAATTTAATAGATAATGACCCAGAAAGGGAGCAAGGTAAGACACATACATCATTGTGTGTCTGAAAAGAAGACAATGCCACACCCTGAAACAGTAGAAAACTCTTGGGTGTTTCCACCAGGATCTTGATCTCAATCATCACTGCAAGAAGATCTCGAGATGTGGACTACGTGAACTAAAATGTTGTCATTTGTTTTGTATCTCGGGCTGGCCTAGAACTTACAATGTGGCCTAGGATGAGCTTGAACTTTTATTCCTCTGGTCTGTAACCTGAGAGCTGACACTACTGTAAGGATGCACAGCCGTGCCCAGTGTTGGGGACATTGCTGGGGATCGAACCTGGGACTTCCTGAATGCTTGGTAAACCCTCTACCAACTGAACCTACCAATCCTTAGGCCTGAAATAACTTATGTATGTGTTTCTCTTTTTTTAAATAATTTTCCATTTTCATCATCCTTTTTATTAATTGATCATAGCAGTCAGTTTTCATTTCATTATAAAATTAAGAACTTCTTCATACAATGAGATGTCGTAACGTTGAGGTTTGCATCTCAACTTGAGCCCCATGTTGGGTGCATTTCCTATTCTGTGTGAACTTCCATTTCTCGTACCATTAATGGTGATAATGTCTACTAACAGAAGACATGCTTTATATATGAATAAATACTCAGCAAGTAGAAACTATGACAGTTATTGTTTGAGGGAAAATATAATACATATATGTACGTATACATATACATCAAGAGAGAGAGGGACTATAGAGACATAAAAGGGGGGAAAGCCCACCATGAATGGACCAGGAACGCGATATAGTCACAACCCATAATAGTTTGTATAGAAACTGCTGATCAGTGGCCATCATTATTCCATTAGTCAGCTGCTTTAAACTATCGGGTAATAATGGGTAGTAAACCCAACATGACCTAGTCCCCATAGTATGGTGGAAGGAGTCTTACAGCTGGGGGAGCATAAATGAGAAAGCAAACTAACCAACCCCGACAAAGCAGGGTTCCTAAGAACCACAGGACACCAGGGGCTCCAGGAGCAGAGATTAGAGCCAGCCTCAATCACAATACAGGGTCACGTCACAGAGCTCTGTTTGGGGCAAAACAAAGCAGAAACAATTGCCGTTTGATAACCACGTAGGCGCAATTCCAAATGGAAGGCTCTGGAACAAGGTCTTTTATAAACAGTGACAATGAATGGGGCAGCTCCAATTCCTTTTCATTCCTATGTTTGGTCCTGAAAAACTCTAGTTTTAGTAAAGACCAGAAACTGGCCCCTTCACATGGGCTTCCTGGGCACAGCTATGAAATAGTGTGAAGAACATTAAGTTCAAATGCTTTTTTCCCCTCATAACAGTAGAAATAAAGCAGCACTTTTCTCCACATCACAACATAAGCACAAAGTGTTTTTGAACCACAAAGATAGCTGAAAACAAAATCTGGCCCGAGAAATCGCTCTATTTATGTCCCTGTCTACACGGTCAGCGTTTAGGACTTTGACTGGAAGAAAAATGTTCACTGCTTGCTCCCAGAGAAGCTCACATGAAATCTGGAAGGGTGTTTTTAGATAAATCAGAGCACAGAGTTCCTGTTACCCTCCACACCTTGTGAAACTTTCTGGAAAGCAGGATTTGTGACTCCTTCCCACTTAAAGGTAC